>NC_056731.1:1047868938-1047998938 GCF_019279795.1 Protopterus annectens
TTATCAAGCACATATTTAAGTTTAAGCCAGACTTACATGAATATGTAAAATTAGAAGTTTGCATTTGTATAGTATACATTTCATTACAGCAAACATTTTTTGCCATACTGATAAATTCAACATTAGAGGGAGTAACTTTACTTTTCCAGTTTTTAGTTATTATTTTTACTACCTATTTCTAGAACAGACCATAAGAGAGGCACTTGAGTTTGTGGCATAACCTCAGGAATCAGAGCATTAAATACGATCAAAAATTTAGAAATATTACATCTGTCAGACCATAGTGCTTGAACTAAGTTATTAATTTTTTTCCAAAAGGGGGAAATAATTTAACATTTGTATATCATATGCATCCAATCAGCTATTTTTTCAGAGCCACATTTCCAGCATTTAATGCTATCTGACTTCTCCTTAACTGTAATTTTAAGTATAATAAATAGTCTATCTAAAAGTATCCAAGAGAAAACTTCTCAATACAGTGAGGGTGTTGTTTTATCTGCAGTTTTTAATATTATTTTCTTATCATCTTCAGTAAAGTCTTAATTCCTATTGGAATTACTCCTCAAAAATAAATAATAATCTAAATCTGTGTGGTCTAATCTAAGAATTCTGTAGATTTGTGACAAATATGGTTTATTTTTCTTTACATTATTATTAATATTCATTAAGAGTTCCAATATGTTGTGGAAAGATTTCTTATCTAGATTATATATCTTATTTAACTCTGTATTCACAAAATCTCTAAATATTTGTAGTGTTAACCAGTTTTACAAATCAAGGTCATATCTAGATCTTATATTTTCAACCATATGTACTTTGGTACCATTCAAGAATTGATGCCAATAAATTAAGTTACATTGCTCTTTCAACTCCATTTTGGTGAAGGTGTGGGTTTTTAAGCATTCATTTGTATATGCTATTAGGAATATAGAAGAAAATTAAATCTCTAGTACGATGGTTAGTATATGCAATCTTCCTGAAGGAAGAAACAATATTATTTATATAGTGAACTTGATTAGAAGAAGTATTATCATTAGCACAAAAAGCTTTTAACAACCAGATGAAATCATTAGGGACAATTTGCTTATCATTTGTTGTGATATATTTATCAATTACATATATTATTTGTTGATGTATTTGTTTCCATTTTACATTATATGATGAATTAATCCATAAAGCAATAACTTTTATAGTTGTAGAAGTAGCATATAATTGAATGTCTGGGAATCCAGTTTCCCACTGTTCCAACCTTTTCTATGCCAATCAAAAGAAACTCTTGCTTTTTTTAGGATGGCAAAGAGATATAAGTAGAATGTTATTTATTTTTTTTAAAGGAGATAGTATTAAGGATTGAATGACAAATAATATTTTAGGGAGAATTACCATTTTAATCAACATTAGTCATTGTTCAATAGTAAAGAACTTATTCCAGATTGTGACTAGACTTGAGCTTTTATTGACTACCTGTCAAAATTTGTATCATTTCTTTACTATTAGACTTTATGGTTATACTGGCCTATTTTATTTGCATTTCATTCTCATTATTAAAGTTGAACTATTTTTCTATGAGCTTTTTTTAATTTCTTATTGCTTAATATTATACTTGTCTTACGGAGGTTAAATTTTAGGTTTGAGATTTCTTCAAACTGTCTCATGGAACTGGTTATATGTTCTAAAGACTTTTCTATATTTCCTATTGTTAGTAAAATATTGCAGCAAAGAGCTTTATTTTTAGATCAAAATTCTAATTTACTGTGAATCCATTGATGTTTTTATTGGACCTAATACAATAGCAAATAATAAATAAATAGTAAATAATAGCAACGGGTTCTATTGCTAATGCAAAAAGGAAGGGGTAGCGGATAACATAATTTAGTACTGTTTTGTAATTTGAAGGAAGTAGAAAGAAACAAACCTATTTTTAACATAGGCACAAGAATTATTGTAGATCTTAGAAATTAATGCAATTACCTCATCTGAGAAGTTATATATTTTAAGCTTGTGAAATAAGTAGGACCATTTGACAAAGCCAACAGCCTTATCTAGAGCAAGACAAATTATAGACAATTCTGTTTTATTTTTATTTGGATAGTCTATCAGTGTATGTATTCTTATTATATTATCCTGTACTTGTCTATTTAAAACAAGCCCAGTTTGGTCATTATTAATTAAAATGGGTATTAGTAAGTTAATTCTACTTGCTAGAATGGCATGAACATCTTATAGTCTACATTTAAATGTGAAATAGGCCTGTAATAGGAGCATTCTGCAGCATCATTTTCTTGTTTTAAAATAGGAAACATAAGAATAATTCCATGATGGGGGAAATTCAGCAGTTGTTTTTACTTCTTTATAAACCTGATCTAATAATTTAACAGTGTCATCTGGAAGTATTTATATAAATCTGGTATAAGACCATCTAAGCCCAGCACCTTATTATTTTTTAACTTTTTCACTTGTTCTTTTACTTCTATTAAAGTGAATCATCTATTGAGTTTTTTTCATTTGTTCCTTTAAATTATTTTTTATATTTTCCCTTAGAAAAGTTTCAACTTTATCAACACTATCGGAATTGCTTATATTTTCCTTCATTCTTTTATAAAATATTCTAAATTTCTCAAGTATACCCTTAATATCCAATCTTATTTCTCTTTTATTGTTAGTATGTGTTATAATTTCTTTGATATGATTTTATTTTTCTTGGATCTAATGGCAAGTTTATGTAAGCTTAATGAGTTTAATGAATATGTTTGAAGTTAAAATTTTTCTAGATTCATTGAAACTTTATGATTTTGAATTTCAACATAATTTCTATTTAAGTTATTAAGTTCTGACTGACTTATGGTAGGTATCATTTGGTTTTAGCTTTAACTTTAATTCATCAATTTTATCCTGTAGGGATATACATTTTTTGTCACATTCTTCTATTTTACTAGTATACTAAAGTGTAATATTTTCCTTCAGTGAGTCCCACAAGTCTATCTCAGACACTTCACCGTTCATCTTTATTTCTAGGAAATATTTGACCTCTTTAACATACCATTCCTTAAAATCCTTTTTGCTAACAATGTACTCTGGCAATCTCCTATGATGTATTAATCTGTCAGTATTTAATGTAACATTGAATACAATAGCATTGTGATCTGATAATGGACATGATACTATTGAAACTTCTCTAACATGTGATAGAAGGCTGTTTCAGACAAAAACAACATATCAATATTTGTCTGTATTCCATATCTATATGGATTGTAAGAAAACTGAAGTGAGTTTATTTTCCTTAGCTTATATATTTCTTTCAAGTTTATTAGATTTTTAAAGCTTGACAGTTGTTTTGCTGAAGATGTGGTTCTCAGTTTAATATATGCAGTAGTATCTTTGTCTGATAAGATACAATTAAAATCACCAATCATAAAGTCACCTTTCATGTAATAGGCTATAGTATCTAAATAACATTTGCATCTCTTGTTCTGACCCTTGGAATCCAATAAGAGTTTACCAATGTATAAAATGTTCTATTCTTCTCAATAATAACAATCCTAACATCCCATTTTTATCAACATAAGTATATTTTATTTTAGGCATTATGGATGTGTTCTTCCATAGTATCACTTATTTTATAGTATCTCTTCTTTCGGTCAAAAAACAGATCCTGTTAAATTGAATAGTTCTTTAATGATAATTTATTAATAACTTTGTTAAGTAGATGTGTTTCTTGTAAAAATACTATTTGATCTTTATGTAACTGTAGATTTTTAAGCAGCCCCCCCCCTTTACTGTCTTCTTTAATCCATTAATGCTAATGGATATACATTTAAAATCAGTAATTTACATAAAAAAGAAAGCAGGTAATATATCACATTTATATAGAGAACTTATCATACAGTTTGTAAATAATAATATAGAATCATCAGCTATGGACAAAACTTTTGAAACTAGTAAAAAATAAGATAATAATATAACCCTATAACCTTCTATGATGGAATTACATATTCCTAATTTGTTGAAAAAATCAAACTACCTCTCAACCTCCTCATTGGACTAGCCAAGTCTAGATCATGCTTCTGTTAACTATTAATAAGCCTCATACTTTTGATATGTATCATCTTGAAAGCCCATGATTGGGTTGTTACAAATGAAATGGGTTAGAGATGGCTTGGACTCATTTTTTATTGCTCAGCCAGACTAATTGATTCTACTATTGTCATACCCCAAACCTCTCACTAGCTTCCTAGTCCACCAAATGGAAAATGTCATCTGCTAACTTCATATTTATTAAATTATTAGAACACACTTTCATGTTTTCTTGTTTTACTTACTATGTGGAAAGGTATATACATGTATATATATATATATATATATATATATATATATATATATATATATATACATGGTTTACTATTGAAATGTTGCCATGCAATTGCACGGCTATGAAGTATTTGAACAACAGATGTTTGAATACTTCATATTTCGGCAGGTTACGTGAGCGAATGGTATAAGTGCGAATGGACTGTGCATTCACAAATATAACATTCACTTAAGTAAAGGGATCCCGGTACATTGCGGTTAGGGAAATACATCCCTTTCCTCACTGTAATGTGATCTCGGAGTTGGAATAATAAGTAAGGTGGGTGTGGGGGGCACAGCCCCCCACAGGGGGGTTCGTGGGGGCTTGCCCCCCTTCATACATGGGAAGTTAGGTGTAGTGATTAGAGAGTTGAGGTAAGGGTGGCATTGTTGTTAATGCTGTAAAATATCATTGTCAACATTTTTGGCATTAATGGCTATTTTTTGATAATAGGGCCATTCGGGTAGGTGAAGATTTGGTTAAAGACTTCGGTATTTAGTACCTTTTCCTGTGAATTTCGAGATATTGATAGTAAACTAGATAGATATATATATATATAAACCTCTGACTATATACATATACACTTATCCTAATCTCATTTATTTAAACTTGTATATTATATCCTGTACTATTTACACAAGTTCATTATTCTGGATATACTATTAGTATATTTTGTTGTTTAAAAGAACTTTAGTGGCTTTTAAAAAGAATTGTAATTTTTTTCTTATAGTCTGCTAAGTATTCATTGATATTACTGCAAATTATACAAAGCAGTAATCAAGCTGATCTGAAATATGAAGTTTTGAGCTACATTAACAATTTTCACAGTCTAAATACCCTGCACTTCACATTTTAAGACTCTAATGTGTCACCTCCAGTTTAGAGGGTGAGTTGAAAGGTCAGCCTTCACTTGTAGACATGAAAAGTCAAATAGTACATCATTATGGAATTTGCACTGCTCTAGAAGCATCACAAAAGTGCTTGCAGCTTTGTATAGCTTATTTAAGCTAGTATACATGCTCAGGGTGCCAAAATTATTTATTTTGTGTCATAATCACCAAAAAAGCACTTGCGACACTCGCGAGTAAATCCAAGCCACTTCTACAGTATCTTACAGTCCCTCAAACCTTACTAAACCACTACAAATTGATAAAAAAAAATCCAATACATTTTAATTATTTTTAAAATGCTTCTGTTTGCAAAGAAGTTATATTCTAATGTTTCTGTAAGCACAAATATATCAGGTGCATTCAGCAGTGTAAGTTTTAACCTTTGCTTCAAAACATGAAACATTCTATTCAGACTGAAAGCAAAATAAATGAAGTTTGGCACAAACTAAGTTGTCCCGGGACATCTTCATGGGGGTGGTTAGTTTAATAAGGGGAATTACGTGAGTTGGGGAGTTGAAAGGGTTAAGTGGAGGCAGGGATGGTTCGGAGGAAGTGTGATAATGATGGGGAGGGGCTTAAGAGGTTTAGTGTAGTGTAGTTGGGTTAAACATTCACATTTTGGCGTAAACTTGCTACAGCAGGTTCTCGTCCATGGCGACCTGCAAATTTGGTGGTCAGGTAGGCCTAGAATGGTTGGGTGGAAGAGGTGAGTGATGTTCAGTACCAAGGGTTAGTAGTAGAGATGTCAGTTATATGATAGATATTACTCATATATGTAAGTTTTTTTTTTTTTGTTTTTTTTTTTTCGTTTGTTGGGGATGGGGAAAGCTATACTTGTGGTCAACTTTCAGGAGGAGGAGGGTGGGTTTCCTGTGTTTCCCAATGGCAGTCATGGCTGGCGTGAAGTGCTCCTTTTGGGCCAGCCTGTTGTGCCACTCTCTGATGTGTTTTCCTCAGCTGGGACCAGTGATGCCTTTTGTGGGCTCTGAACGATTTGTTTGGCAGTTGGCGCAGTTTTCAGTTATCCATCTCATTACATTAATGTTTAAAGTGGATGGGAAAAACTAAAATATTAAGCTAACATTTAAAGCACATTAACACTCTATAATGAATAGCAGGAATAAAAATGTAAGCTATGACCAAATGTTATCAGCTTCTCTTCAATGTACCCTGTTTGCTTTTGCAGGTTGAGGTGCTAGGGTCAGTGGGGGGCAGTGCACATGCTCTGGCTACTCGGTGCTTCGTTTGACATAATTTTATATATATATATATATATATATATATATATATATATATATATATATATATATATATATATATATATATATATATATATATATAAAAGGGGGGGTGCCTTGAATCAGTGATGCAATTCCATTGCCTGTAATTTATGCTACTTATCTGCTTTCTCCATTCATAACACACACACAGAAACATGGGGCACTGATTTTCAACAAAAATTGTTTAATGTCGCATAGAAAGCAGGATGCGAGCTGGAGGTTGTGTGGAATTTTCTATTGTGTATTCCAGTTGGCAGTTTTGTGGGCTTTAATGGTGAATCATGGTTTTGGCTACTGGTGGTCTTTCCCCGGGTTTATTTTGGGGTATGAGTGGCAAGGAATGCGTGTCGGTATGCACGTGGCGCGAGTAGTGGAGAGAGGTAGTTATGATATTGTATGTTAGATGGTTATCTCACTCTTTTCTTAAAAATGCTTAAAACTTGAAAATTAAGTTAAATAAAAGAACCACAGTATGTTTCGGCTGAGGATGTTGAGGATGACAGTTTTTTCTTTTAATATAGTTTAATGGTCCATTGTTCCCGTCACTTGGCAGTAGTATGTGAATGACAAGGGTGTCCTATCAGAAGTTTGAGAACTGAGTACGAGTCCTGAAACTTGTCCTAAAGTTAAAACATAAGTGTGATGAAGTTACCCAGTTTAAGGCAAGGTGACAACCCCACACACCCATATTTCTATGAGATAAGGCACTTTCAGACATAGTAGCCACTTGTCACAAATTATTCCACAGTTTTCAAAGTCACAGTATCAAATCTCAAAAATGGAACAGAAACCCAATGTGGAAGTTAGAAGCATGTTAATTTAAGTCTTAGAACATCTTTTTTTTTTTTTTTTCAGTTTTAATTAATGACTTATTCACTAGGAAGTCAGCCGATGTAGGGTTAATTTAATGGAAGCTGTACAAAGGATCAGTCTAATTCCAATATTACCAAAGTCAAGGAGTTTTCATTTTATGAGAATAGAGTGTGACTTTTTGCATATGAAATGCAATACAATTTTATTGGAAATTGGTGCAAACTACATTACTGAAGGATGTCAATTTTGCAAGGGAGAGCATGCTACTCAATGCAACTTCATGTTTAAAGCAAAGAGTTATGCTTATGCAAACACGTTTTCTTCTGTGACGTGTCCTGTTTCTTTCGTTTGGCCAGTGCAAAGCCTGTTATATCAACGCACTATGTTTGTGGAGCCACCATGTCACTGGTTTCTTTTAGCCTGGGTTTCAGTTTTATTTGTGGCTATGTACAGAGGTGCCTTGATAGGCTGGGATGTATGCTTGGATATAATAACCTATGGACCATTACTGTCTGTGGCACTGAGTTTGTTTTAGAGTGGGGATTTGCAGATTCACTGCAGTTCAGCTTGCTTGCGCAGTTGTGACCATTGGAGGATTGACTGTTGCTTCTGGGGTGGGCATGGTCAGATGCCACCATTTTACTTATATATATATAAAAAAGTGGGGAGGGGGAGAGAGGACTAACTTGCTTGTGTGCAGATGCTTGGACCCCTGACCAGATGCCTTCAGATTTTCTTGATGTGCAATTTAACTCGTCAATTATTGTTTTTGTGCTGCCCCCCCCCCCCCCATTGAAGCAGGTAGGTGCTATTTAAGCATAATGGGTGTTTGCTTGCTTTTGTAGACTTGAGATGCATCCAGGTACCAGTACAGACTGCGTTTCCTAAGGGCAACTACAGCAATGAATATGATTCTTTGGGTGAAGTTCCATTCGTGGGTGAGGGGTAGGAGGGGATTAACAAGCAGGCTGAAGGTTCATGATGTGTACATTGTGCAGCTGCACATCTTGTAAACAGTTTTTTAGGGGAGTATTCACTTTATTTTTTAGTTGTACCTCCCGTGTCCGCTGAGTTTTTTTGGAGCATGTTTTTTTTTCTTTTTGGTTATATAAGTCAGGGCTTGGCCAGCCTTTCATTTTGCTTTGTAGGTTCTTGTTTTGGGCTGGCCCTTGTTTTTGGGTTGCTTGGGCCACATTTTGCCAGATGTGTTAATAATTAGCGTGAATTTTGTTTCACCAAGACATCAAAGCCTCTTACATATGTTCATGTAACTCAAGTTATGTAGTATCTTTTCATTAATTTCCTCTGAACAGATTCTAAATTTCTAAGTTGGCCTACAGTGTACTCATAGAAATAATTATATGGTATAACCGGTCTAACTGATATCACATAGAGATTAATCATGCATTTTTCATCCCTTTTACTATTATGACTAAGCTTGATATCTGTTTCATGCCATAATTCCAGTTGGAGCTGCTAATAAGGTCAAGCTGGGTAATGGTTGAATTTGTGTGTGTACTACTTAAACATGCACATTTTGCAGACTGTCCTGATAGAGATAGTGAAATCTTTTCTGGTATATATATTCTGCTGGCTTTCCTTGGTGGTGGGTAGATCAAGTGCAGAAGGAAGGTGTGCTGTGCCTTCGAATGATGTTGTAGTTTGGGATCTCACACAGCAGGATGCAGAGTGCCAGAGTCTTTCTATGGAACGGTACTTGTTTCGGGCGTACGTGTTTATGAAATTTTTATATTTTGTTTGGCTGTTGAACTTGAAATAAACTGGTCATATTGGCTTTCTGCTTTCATTATTACAATGGGCCGGGATAGTATGTACAAATGCAGTTTGCTGAAGCAGTCTTATTCATACTAATACACCTGCTGGTTTGTGATTAGACAGATGGGTACAAGGGTAATTCTGCTGAGGTTAGACAGTTATGATAGAAAGGAAGTAAGGTAAAGCAAGGAAGTGGTAACTGGAAAAGGGGAGGAGTTGACATTGATAAACTAAAGGGCTGGTCGCTGAGGTGTGGGTGTTACACATTATGAGATTTAACACTGGTGTTTAATGTAATGGTGAGTGGTTCAGTGCTGCCCTACCTCACTAACACCTATGTGGTGTGGAATGTCACAACTCTAACAGCCTATACACAGCTTGTATTTCTGCAAATTAAACAAGCAGTATAAAATTTTAAAATGTGTATATTTTGTGAACAATAAAAGCTATTGGCCAATATTTAGGGCGCTAATTGATGCGTTCTGGACTCACAATATTACCCATGTTGTGGATACTGATAGATACCTTCATGGGGGGTTAGTTTTAACATACTCAATTGGAAGCATAGTTTCAGTTATGGCTGCTTTGCCATAGATTTGAGTGGCGGTGGTACATTCCTTCCTGGGTTGCCAGGATAGGATGTCCTTGAAGATGTCTTGGAATGTGGTTATGTATTTTGGATGATTTACCTGTCTTTTTCTTGTAGATGCACTCTCGGAATTCTGTGGCTATAATTTGGAATAGGTGGGTATAAGGTGGAGCCTTCTCTACATATCAGAGAATTTAATTTTGTCCTTTTCTTTATAGATCACTGAGGTGGCAGATGGGATGTGCAGAGTGGATTTTATGTGATGGGCGAAAGGAACATGGACTCGACAAGCAAGATTGAAGGCTGAGGAATGTGGCAGCTGATGGAGGGGATGAAAAGTTTGGTTTTCCAGCAGTGCAGCTGAATATGTACTCACAAGGTAATGTCTTGTTTGCTTGAAATTGCTGGGGAGTATCAGAATTCAATTTCACATTGTATTATTAGCTGGTGTTCCTTGCTAGTGGTTGGGTACTGTTGGTGATTGGGGTTGAGTATTCTTGCTCCAGTGGCAGGTGAGGATTTGATAAGCATTAGGTAATTGCCAAGGGCTGGTAATATCCAGGTAATTATTGTACACCAAATGAAGTTTGGCTTGACCCTTCCCTTTGTGGGAAGTGGATTGAACAATTTTGGGTAGAAGGGAGGGGGAACAGCCTGGTCAGGCTGGTTGGCGAAGAAGAGGGATAGTCTTGCCCTCTTATGTTCCCCCACTGATGTCTGGATGTTAATTGCAAGGATCTGGGGAAAGAAAATGAGTAGTTGGAGGAAGCCTGCTGAATAAATAAGCAAGCTGAGGTAAGGATGGTGTTTACTGGTGGATGGTAATTCAATGGATGGTGTATGAAGTGAGTTGGGACGCTGCTTCATAGGTAAAGTAAGGAAGCAGAGGTATGGACCCTGCTTGTTGGGCAGGGTGAGTAGGTACCCTGCCCTGATTAACATTGCAATGAATGGTGTATGAAGTGAGATGGGATGCTGAAGTAAAGTGAGTAGAAGTATGGATGCTGCTTACTGGGGCAGGGTGAATAGGTACGCTGCCCTGATTAACATTACAAGGATGTTATGCTGTATTCTAGTATCAATTATATTATGAGTAGTTGTAATTAATAAAGTTGGTGATCAAGGCTATGTTATGGAAATCTAATAAAGGTCGTCAAATGTCATTTGGTGTGATGTGTGTTACTGAAGGGGACTACGACAAATGAAGTTTGGCACAAACTAAGTTGTCCCAGAACATCTTCATGGGGGTAGGTTAGTATTAAGGGGAATTAAGTGGGTTGGGGAGGTGAATGGGTTAAGTGTAGGCAGGGATGGTTGGGAGGAAGTGAGATAATGATGGTGAGGGGCTTAAGAGATTTAGTCTAGTGTAGTTGGGTTAAGCAGTCACATTTTGGCATGAACTTGCTACCCACCCACCCTCCCTCTTTTCATTGGTGGAGTGTAGGGTTATTTTCAGTGGGAGGAAGCAGAGAAGTGGGATATGCTTGCCCTCTTCTGTTCCCCCTCTGATGTCTGGATGTTCATTTCAAGGATCTGGTGAAAGGAAATGAGCAGTTGGAGGAAGTTTGCTGAATAGATAAGCAAGGTGAGGTAAGGATGGTGCTTATTGGTGGATGGTAATTCAATGACAAGTGTATGAAGTGAGTTGGGACGCTGCTTCATAGGTAAAGTAAGGGAGCAGAGGTATGGACCCTACTTGTTGGGCAGGGTGAGTAGGTATGCTGCCCTGATTAACATTACAAGGAGGTTATTCTGTATTCTAGTATCAATTATATCATCAATAGTTGTAATTAATAAAGTTGGTGATCAAGCTATGTCATGGAAATCTAATAAAGGTAATAAAATGTCATTTGGTGTGATTTGTGTTATTGAAGGGGATCGGAACAATTACTAATTATATTCCTACTATAGCAAAGCTCAAATAAAAAAAAGACAGTACTTTAAACATCAGATATGTTGACACATTTTCAAGATATGTATATATTATTCCATATTAAGTATGCTACTATTCCTTAAAGGAGACACAGCATTTAAGCCATATATATCATTTCAATAAACGTTTATCTCTCTCTCTCTCTCTCCCTCTCTATCTGTCTCTCTCTCTCTCTCTCTCTATATATATATATATATATATATATATATATATATATATATATATATATGTATCTGTATATGTATTACATTTTTATTTTAATGAATACAAAAGCATATCTTTCCTGGATCCCTTTGAAATTCAAGTGTGATGTCAGTAATACAGAACTGTACCATTTAACCTATAAAATTAATCAAATCACACAAACTTCCTCCACTATGAATTATTTTAACTGATACAAGTGAGAAGACTCTCTTAAACCTTTGTATGACTTTAATTATTGACATCATTTATATCTTTATATATTAAAGTGTTATTACTATTTATTTAATATGAAGCTGACTGACATTCCCTAGAAGAAATGACAGTTATGTTAGAACAAGTTTTAAATTGTGAGGATGTTATAGAAGTCCTGCATATATGGTAGAATTCACATGTTCTCACTTATATATATGGGGAGCCACATGTTCTAAGAATTAGTGTGCAGTTTAACATGCCCTTTTAGTGTCATTTTATGTTACTGATATATATAAAGCTAAGGCTCTTGCCACCCCTATAGTGCCTTTTTTAGGCAAACTTCAAAGGACAAAACCACCACCGTAACAGGTACAAGCATGCAAAATCTGAAGGTAATGCTACTCAGTGCTAGAAGTCTAAACCTCAAAATGCACTTTCTCAAGGCACTCCTAAAAATGGAGAACATTGATATCTGTGCAGTAACTGAGACCTGGTTCAAGGCTCCAGAGAGCACCCCTGCAATACCAGGCTACAACTCTTACCACACTTTTCAGCCACCAAACCAGGACCGAAACACTAAAGGTGGAGGAGTGTCAATATTCACCAAGGATATTCACACCACCAGGCTAGTTGGCCAACACAATGTGTCTGAAATTCTCCAAGTGCAACTAACACTAGGTAAGACTGCAATCCAAATTGTAGCTTGCTACAGATCCCCCACCATAACCCAAGATTCTCACTACACCTTTCTAAACATACTGGAAAATATTAAGATAGAACCAAACACCCTAATACTGGGTGATTTTAACTACCCTGCCATTAACTGGGAAAACTACTCATGTCCCAACACCTTTGCGCAACGGTTCTTGGAATTCATAAATTCCAACGCCCTGGATCAACTAATCCATAGTCCCACCAGGGGCTCCAATATCCTAGACCTGGTCATTACCAACATGGGAAATCAATGCTCCATACCTATGGTCACCCCCTCGTTAGTCAGGTCTGACCATAAGCTAATCACCCTTAACATCCACATCCCACCCCACCCCCAGTAAAGAAACCACCATAAAAACTTCTCCAAAGACAACTTCATGCTACTCAAGTCAGAAGTGACAAACTTCATGACACCCATGCAGACGGGAACTGAAAGTTCAATTGCTGAATCCTACACTATGGCACTGTATGAGCACATCCACTCCTGCATGAATCGTGCCATCCCAAATAGAACCAAAATGCTCTCATCCAAAAAAAGGAAGCCAATCTGGTGGTCCTCTGCCATAAACAAACTTTACAACAAAAGGAAGAAACTTTTGCAGAAAAGAGGAAAATCCCAGGATGCAAAAAACTCCCTTACTAGCCTCAGTAAGAAACTGAGATGTCTCATAAAATCCTCCAAAGCTAGTTACGAAAACAAAATTGCCAAAGATTCCAAAGACAACCGCAAAGCATTCTATAACTATGTCAAGAATCTAAATGGCAATGCTCAGATCTGCTCTGAGCTAAAACAGAATGGTATTAAATATACTGATCTGAAGGATATTGCCAATATCCTGGCAGATCGATTAAGTGACAACTTCACCCCCCTCTCACCCCCTAAATGGCCTATCTCAATACCGGAAGATTGCCAAATTCCAGTAATAACGGCCACACAGGTACAAAACGCACTCTCTAAAGCCAAGAATACAGCATCCATGGAACCAGATGACATCCCGAGCTGTGTACTACATGGACTACAAAATGAACTGGCACCTCACTTAAGTGTCATGTTTAATCATAGCCTCACCTTAGGTTTCGTGCCCACTGAGTGGCGCAGAGCTACAGTTATCCCACTCCACAAGGGGGGATCCACCTTGGATCCCGGAAACTACCGTCCCATCAGTCTGACAAGCCTTATCTGCAAGGCCATGGAGCGTATTATCATGGAACTTATAAACAAAGACATTGGCAACCTTCAAACACTGGACCCCACCCAGTTTGGGTTTGTGAAGAGCCGATCTTGTCTCCTGAACCTGATTGACTTCTTTGAATTAGTCTCCAGAGCCATGGATAAGGGTAAGGTGGTCCACACAGCCTATCTAGACCTTGCCAAGGCCTTTGACACCATACCCCACTCTGGAATCAGAGATAAACTTACTAAGTTGGGCATTAATCCCCATGTCACCCAATGGGTTGCTAAATGGCTTACTGATAGAACCCACACTGTAAAAGCAGCCGACTCCAAATCCAGCTCCAGACAAGTGACAAGTGGAGTACCTCAGGGTTCAGTCCTGGGGCCACTCTTGTTTGGCATCTACTTCTCTGAAGTACAGGTCAAAACTAAGGGACTCTGGCTAACAAAGTTTGCTGATGACTGCAAACTGGGAGCCATTATTGAATCCCCAAATTATGTGGATACTCTACAAAAGGGCCTTACAGAAACAGATGCTTGGTGCCAGAGCCATGGGCTCAAGCTCAATGCCAAGAAATGTATTTTTATCCCCTTTGGGAAAAAACATGTATCCATGAATTACCATATAGGTGGCAGTACACTAAACACAGAAAGTGTGATAAGAGACTTAGTGACACAGGTGGACAGTGGTCTCACCTTTGATAACCACATCGCCACAACAGTCAGGAAATCCTTCTATGTGGCACACCTCATCATGAAGGGCTTTTCATCCAGAAAAAAGGAGGTCATTGTCCCACTGTACTCATCCCTCATTAGACCCATTATAGAATACAACGCCCCATTTGGTATGTACCTCTCAAGACATCTGCAACAACTGGAAAGGCCTCAGAAATACCTCACTAAAAGAATCACAGGCCTAAAACAGATGCCCTATGCTGACCACCTTAAAATACTCCAGCTATACTCTGTCGCATATCGTCTACTCAGAGGCGATCTCCACTTAACATACAAGGCCATGTCAAACCCAGAGCTGTTGGACATGCTACACTTAAAGAAATCCCAATCCCTCAGAGCTACATGCTCCAGGGATCTAAACCTTGTCATCACAATAAACAAAACATGCTGGAGGGATAGGTTCCTGACCCAGAGACTCCCCAGACTCTGGAATAGATTGCCCATACATGTCAAGCAGAGTGCCTCTTTGGACCTCTTCAAGAGGAACCTTGACGATTAGATGGGAGAAAGAAAATTCACCACAGGGATCACGTCAGTCGCCCTGCTAGACAGGGGTCCAGGAAAGTAAATAATGTGGGAAGAAATAGCCAGGGAATTGTTATGGCTAGGCTTGTATAGGCCCTAGGGCTGATAGCCTAGTACCAACCTACGAACCTATGAACCTATAAAGGAACATTACTGAACTATGTAAAAACATATCAAAAAGTTTAGCACTTAACATAAACTTTATCAACCGAAAATAAATCACTTTTATTTAATTGACAGTATTATGATTTGTCATATTAAAAAGGGATCTAGGAACTACTGCAGTAAATAATGGAAACATGTTTTAAAAAGCAGCATATAGCACATGTTTCTTACTATTCAAGTACTTCTTTGAATTACAATATAAACAAACACATGAAAGCACAAATTTCATTTGTCATTCAGTTTCTTACTGTTTTTGTCCTTTACTGATCATCCTACCCTTGTTGCATTTGTTTTCAGAGATGTAGAAAGAGTCTATCCCAGTTCTTCTGTTTTATCAAGGATTTTATTTTTATGTATAAAATCCATTGCTTCTTCCAGGGTATTAAAACCCTGTTTCCTTCTATAACGTGAATCCTTATTTTTGCTGGAAATAAGATCTGAGCTTTAATATAGCTTTTCTTTAAACTTTTAAAAAGTGGCACACAAGCTTTTCTTTCTGACATGACTAATGTAGAGTAGTCATTGTCAAATCTAATAATAATAATGTCTTTGATTTTAACTGGGTAATTAGCTCATGCTGTTTTTAGACTTTAATTGAGAAAAATCTGACAATCGCTGACCTTGGTGAGGGTGGGTTTCTTTTGTAGGATATGTTGTAAAGGGATCTATATGCCCTTTCAATACTGAAGGAAAAAGCTTCAGGCATTTCCAAAGTCTTAGGTAACTAGGTATTAAGGAACTGTATCATATTGTCTCCATCTTCTCTCTCAGGAATTCCATAGATCCTTATTCAGTTTCTTCTGGACCTGTTGTCTAAATATTCTATTTTCTCCAGGAATAAGTTGTTTTGTTTCAGGAGAAATTCAGTATTGTTCTCATTTTCAAGGATTCTTCCATCAAAGTCAGACATTGTATCTTCAATATTTGAGATTTGTGATGATTATTGTTTAAAGGTTTCACTCAGCACTTCCACTTGCATTTTACACTCGTGATCCAATTTGTTTTCCAGTTTATCCTCAGAGGTAATTCATTAATATTTCTAAGTATAGACTGTATGTCTGTTTTCACTATACTGTCCTGTACACTGGGATTAGAATGGCTCATTCTGAGACTATTAGACCTTTCTGGGTTTTGTGACAGGAAAAAGCATATAGAATGTTCCAAATATAATTTTTTATAAAGTAGTTCAGCAGTTATTTAGCTATACTCCACCAAACTGGAGATGTTTTAGTTAGGTTTTTCAGAAAATATCTTGTCAGAGATGTTGAGAAGAAGCAGAGCTAAAAATAGTGCTGTTAACTGCTCACCATCTTGGCCACCCACTGTCTGAGCTTTCTCAATGGTTGCACTACCATGGAACTGCAATGTGTAACTAAAGAGGCTGGGGCAAGCCTCCTAGCAAAGGAATAAAAGTGACTTGACCCACTTCAGAAATATTTAATTCATGACTGCAGAGCATTTTTCATTCATGGTACATCAAATGGTGCAGAACATGGTGTGCATGTTGTGATGCTCATTGTCAGAAATAATATCAACACAACTGTAAAGATATAAGCCATGTGTTGTAGCACACATACAGGGTTGTGTTTCTCAGAAAGGATTTAATTAAGGCCAAGATGGAACACAAATTAACTGAAGTTGTTTTACTTAATGCACTGACCTTTCTACATTACAAGACATAGAAATGAAAATGCTTTACTACTGTGCTAATTATGTCATGGAGAAAAAGGTGAAGAAGACAGTAAGATCTATGATGGTCAAGCAAGTCATAGTAAATAAAGAAACTGTTTAGCAGAAAGTTGGGTCTAGGTGTTTGTATGCAACTTAATACATAAAGTAAATTAAAATGCCATTGATATGGTAGAGTTCTAGCATATCCTCAGGCTTTTTTTAACAGCCTCTTGGATTATGTACCACACTGGTTTCTTGGTGTACTGGAATACTTTCTTTTTGAACACAGTTTGATATTTTAACTACATTTTGCATCAATCTGACGCTGCCAATATTCAGAAGACTCTATCTTGGTTCTGCAAAATTAAATGACATATTCATCCTTCCTCTATCTTTCAGACATTACAAACGTTCCACAAATTTATATTTAATTCTATTAATGTTACTGTTGATTAACTTGTTATACCTCTGATATTTCTGTAATAAGTCTGACCAGATTTTGTGCGCTTTTTCTGCCTTATGATTTTGGAATTCCTTCAGAAGAACTTCTTTTATAAAAAAAGTGTAAGTAGTGTTTACTATGGTAATGTGAGATTTGTATTTCATTAGCATTTATTCTTTTCTTTTAAGAATAATAAGTAATTTATTCAGTAGCCTTGCCATTTGCCACAGATATTATACTTTGTTTTTCTTTTGTTTTTTCTTATGTTGTCATAAAAAGTGATATACCTACTATTGATTTGACAGTTTTTTTTAATTCACTTTAAGCATTGATTTTCTAACCAGCTTCCCAAGGGGAGGAAGGAAAGAAATAAAGAAAGAACAAAAGAAAGGGCAAGTAAATACATGCATATGTAATTAAGTTAAATAAATACGATGGTGGTCCACAAGTCTACATAATATAATGATTCTCTTATGCCATCAGTAAAATACTGTCAGCGATTTTCCATACATCCATTATGAGTGTATGTTATTCTGAATGCTACATGTTACTTCTTTAAGTCTTACTCAGAAGGAAATCTTTTCAATGAATACTCTGGGAGAAAATCATCAGTAGCACAGGATCTATCAAACTTCATAGAAATTATTGTAGATTATCTTTGCCAAGTTATAATTTAAAAAAAAAATCCTGTTCTGTTTTGCTCAGTCATACATGATCTAAGTATCTACTACTGAATCCCAAACTCCAAAACTCCAACATGCAGTACAGTTGAAAGATAATGCCCGAAGCACAAGTAAAAAACTAAAGTGTAAGTGCTTTGCAGGGGGGGGGTCAAGCCCCTACCCAAAGTTATTTTTACAAACTCCATGAAGAAAGCTCACAGAGCAGAGAGAAATCTCAAAAAACAAGGAGATTATTGCTGGAGCACACTTAGAAATCACATAAACAGTGATTTGCTGTGGAAAACATTGATTAGCATTCCTTTCCTCAGCATCTTGTTACTCAGGCATCTGATATTCAAGGGGAAGTAACTGTGAACCGAAGCCATTATCTCGTTTATAATTTTTATAGACATAAAAAGAGAAATATTCAATAGAGACATTTTTGTTATAGTTTTCTATGAGGGCACTATGAATCCCAAATGCATTATGAAGTACAATAAATATAATGGAAATAAGGAAGGCCGTCAGTACAGTTTTAGGGGAGCACTATACACCAGGAACATTGAAGAGATGTAGAATGTGACTATAAAACATTCTAAAACTGTATCAGTTTGCTGGAAATCAACATTAATTTGACTAGTTTAAGTACCAAACAAGGAATAAATATCAGCTGTGGTCCTAATTTTCAGTGTCTTTCCATTTGGGAAGTGAGGTAGTTGGCAGAGGTACTGGACTAAAAGTGCTATGTGAATATAGTTAGCTGGCAGACATATTTGCCATTTAATGCCTGAGTGTAAAGGGATGTGATAAGAAAACATGCTGTAATGCTTGGTAAGGAAGGAAGAGGGGAGAAGTAGGGAAGAAGTGGTAGGTTATGTAGAGAGGTCAGATGGGGTAGGCAGAGAAAAGGGGGTAAATAAGGTTATGAAATGGGCTATCAACATTTTGGTGCTGATGTTAGGAGTTTAGTCATCCTCTCCTGCACTGTTAACATGGGTTCTGGTTCCCATGGCTTGAAGCGATCTTCCCATGTGGAAGAACTAAAGTCCTTCTTTTCCTCTGTTCCCTCTTGAAGTAATTGAGGGAGTGTGCTCTGAGGTACACTACTTCACTAGCATGAGTCTGGTTTGTTTTAATGTGTAGTATGTTAATGCTATTTTTATGATGGTTAAAATGAGATGGACTGGCTGTTACACTGCTACTTCATGGCTATTTTGATTGACTTTTGAATGTCAAAACTAACTGATTCCATATTGAATCTTACATGGATTATTTGATATGTTTTAATGAATGGATGGTCATATTAATAAAATCTAATTATATCGGTTATCTTGGCATGCTTATTCATGCTGGATAGTAGGTACATGGACAGACAGTGCAGGAAATGCTGGGATTGAAATATGGACTGCATTTGATTAAAATAATGTACTAAGCTCAGACTTTGCAAAAGGAATATCTACTGAATTTAAAGTCAGCAAGTAGGTTATATAGTCCTAGTTTGGTACTTAAACTTGTCAAATTAATGTAGATCTGGGCTCGGAATCAAACAATAATACAATCAGCAAGAAAAGGAGAGTAATATTGCTGAAACTGAATTCATCCTCAAGTCCTGGTGAGTACTTTCATGAGGTAGATCCTGTTTTTACAAAATCTCACCAAGTCAGCACTAATATATATACTATATTTTATATACAATATATCATGGACAGAAGTAGGTTAAAAATAAAAGAGACAGCTGGGTGCACAAGTCCCAGGATAAAAAAGTGCCCAATCCTGATATGTATACTGGTGCCAAGAGTGTAAAAAAATGACAGTGTAGAATCCTCAAGACATAGAGACATTCCTACAATGGGGATTTGTCAGGGGGAAGATGTCCCCCTATTGTAGAAGGGAATAGTAGTCCACAAAAAGTACAAAACCTGCCAGCCCAAGACTGAGCCATAGAAATGATAGAGTGGACTATTGAGGATAAGAAAGAAATGTGTATTGTTACTTTTATGCAAGAAGCCCATAATTTCCAGATAGAAGATATTCAAAAAGAGTAAGAGAGAAATTACTGGAAAGGAAAATACTTGTACAAGAAAAGGTTGTCAAAATATCCAAATGCAAACTTGTGTAATTAATACAACAGATCCATGAAAAACATTATATAGGCCAAGAAACCTTGGGATGTTTAGGAAAAGAAACATCAGAAGAAGTCCAGAAATATAAAGAAAATGAAAATATGACATTATGACAAATACGAACATGGGAAAAAAGACAGATCTGATATGGTACGATATTTACACCAAGGAGAAAGACAAACTAATCAATACATAAAAAAGCAGCTCCAAGGATATTTGAAGAGAAATACAGGCATAGACACTCATATGGAAAATTTCACAAAACAAAAATAGAACAGAGGATTAGTAAAGTAGAAGTTAAAGAAGTGGAAGCTGAAGGTATGGAATACCTGCAAAGTGAAGGATTTAGTGTAGAAAGTCTAACACAGGTTATGTCACAGCTCATTGGAACAATAAGTCGCCAAAGTAAGGCGCATGAATCATCTGAAGAAATATGGACATGGGAAAGAGAAAATAAGATTTAATATGGTACAATATTTAAGGAAAAGGAGAAAACAAAACTAATCAGTACAAAAATACCAGCAGAAAAAATAGGCATTTGGATATGAAAAATTTCACAATACAAAAAAGAAGAAAACAAAGGGTAAAGTAGAAAGGAGGATTAGCAATGAAGAAGCTAAAGGAATAGAAAATGAAGCTCTGGATTACTGTGAAGTGAAGGATTTAGTGCAGAAAATCCAACTCTGGTAACATCACTGCATGATGGAATAATGAGTCTCCAAATTAAATAGAAACAGGTGGAATAGGGAGCATCTGGTCACTTGCAACACGGAGATCCCCTTGAAACTTCAGTAGGAAACTCATACAAAAGCTTAGTTGGAGATGCACAGCAAGGGAAGGAGCAGGAAACAATGGCAACTCTGATGCAGTCAGTGTTGTGGCATGACAGGCCAGTGAGCTCCCATATAAAAGAGCAATGGATACTGCAGGATGCAGCTAAAGAGAATATGTCAATGAAAGATGTTCTGGAACTTGTTGTAGAATGCCCACAGGAAACAGAAAACAAAGAATGAGCCCTCAGTTTAGAGGAAAATGTTCTAAGGGAGGAGTTTCCTGAATTAATAGAGGGATAGACATACTAAGTTTGATGAAAGAAATAGATTACAGAAAGTCAATAAGACCCCAAATGTTAGAAATCTGATAAAACAAATGAGCACATTAATCAAAACTATTAACAGAAATGCAGAATGGAACAGAAGTAAATGGGATATACTGCTGTGCAGCTAAATTAATAATAGATAAAGTCTTACCACAAAAATACAGGGCAATAATGGAAAGGAAGGGAAGAAATCAAATGCCATCAAGGAAGTATTGAGTAGAGAAAACTATAAAGCAATTAAGACTAGAAGTGTTACTGTTAGAAGAGTGAAGAAAAGGGAACAGATCAACAAAAATACTTAGAAAGATGGACATGATAAAAGCAATGTGAAGTATTAGAAAAGGTTAGTAGTACTGTACAATATTGCAAATAATAAAGATATCACCACAGGCAGAAAAACAAATCATAGAAGATTTACAGATAAATAAAAAGGAAAAGTATAAAATAAGCAAGTCATTGATGACTTCAAAAGTATAACAGAGAATTAGGAAACAAAGCAGAAGGAATAGAAACACCATCAGAAAAGAGGAAATAGTCACATTTTGAATAAATATTTATCAAGACCCTGTGGGGCATAACAAAGATGCTGAATTGATAGAAGTAAAATAAAGCATAAGAAGCACAAATGTAGAGGATATGAAATGGGATGAAGTAATCTTCAGAGAAAATTAAACAAAAATTAAGAAACGCTCATACTGGGAAAACCCCAGGCCCAGATGCTGTATCTACCTTTTGGCTAAAAGTATTACCATCTTTACATGAAGATTTAGCCCTGAGTAGAAACTACCTATATACGCTCCCCAAACAGACATCAACCTAGTTAACAACAGAAAAAACAATACTCATCCATAAGAGTGAACCACCAAGCTATCCTACAAACTATAGACCAATAGCTTCCCTTTCAGTGATGTACAAACTGTCTATTGGAATTGATGCTGACAAAGATTATAGTCATTTAGAAGAAAACTCTGTAATAGCATTAGAACAAAATGGTAAAAGAAAATCATATAGAACAGAGGATCAATTGATATTAAATATCATAATGGAGAATTGTAAACAAGGGGAAGACTCTAAGCACAGCACAGATAGATTACTAAACAATATTTGACATCATCCCACATTCATGGATAATGGAGTGCTTGCAGATGCGTAAGATATACCCTACTGGGATGCTGCCAGCCCAGCTAGCTGGAATTTTGTAATTAATTCTGTCATTTGTGACTATTGCTATGATTTATACAGAACTGTATGCTATGTACTGAGCTTCAAGAATGTAACTAACTACAGTGTACCCTACTGGAAAAGAACAGAAATGTATATAAAGTAAATACCTGTGCAAATGTATGTTTCAATAGTAGAAGCTGGAGCATACAGAGTTAACTTGCAAAACTTCAAGAAAATAAGTTGGAATCAAAATGTTTTATGATTGTGTTATCTCTCAGTTTCAATGTAGCAAGCAGACACAATGTCTGGAGTTAGAAGTTTTTCTATTGTCTTGAAAGTAATTTTAATTACTAGGTTTAAAATGTAAAGTGCTTTATTCCTTCCTACCAGCTGCACATCTGAGAGATATGTCCTTCTCACACAGAGATAATAAACTTCTGTTGGTATCTGTTAGTCTGGGAACTGAAGGCAGGTGACACAGAGTGATGTCATCCAAGCTGACCCAGCAGTAATGTTTGATGGTAATTTAAGAACTCTCTCAGATAAACACTGTGCATTTTTATCTTGTCTTGGACCTAGAAACACTCATCATCAGCACTGCATCTGCATTTGCCTTGATCTGTAAGGAAGTTATTTAGGGCATAGTATCTTTTAGATATAGATAGGAATATAGTAAAGATTAGTTTAGATGTTTTCTGCATTTATTTGAGACTGTCCAGCAATGCTGTTTTAAAATATTTCATGTGATTCTGAACTCTGTAGTTACTGAGTTGATTGAGTATTGTTGTGTTCTTTTATTATTTATTATTACACATATTTAAATGTTTTAATTGTGGCTGGTTTGTTTAGAGATATTTAAGCTCTTAAGTACTTGTGTATGTATTTGGTGACATTGTACATGCCACTCTTAAATAGCCTTGGTCTTGGTCACACTTACCATTTGGATAATAGTAACATTACACAGTAGGATTCATTACCCTTTGTTAGGGCCTTTATAGTAGCAGATAAGTAGGGGTTGGTGGCAGCAATAACTACATTATAGTCTGGGAAGAAGGGGGCATAGCGAGTAAACCTGTGCCAGCCTTCCCCAGGTGTGTGTGTGTGTGTGTGTGTGTGTGTGTGTGTGTGTGTGTGTGTGTGTGTGTGTGTGTGTGTGTGTGTGTGTGTGTAGTGGAATATAAATCAAATCTCAAAGTGTGTGTTTGTGTGTGTCAGCTACTTGGGCAGGGACATGAAGCACTGGTTGCGTAGAGAGGGTGCTTGAGGTCTTGACTTGAGCCATCAGCTGAGATTTTTACCCTATAGCTGTGCCAGTAGGGAGTTCTATTGGGGATCTGGAAAAAGAGAGAGAAACCAGCCCTCAGACTGGCTGTGATATCTGTGCGCTCTTAAGGGAAATTGTACTTTACCATATATGCACTTGAGATCTTCAAACTGTGAACGTCCCTCACTGTTGCCAGTGGTGAGGATTGAGGCTCCTTGATTACTGGGCCAGTGCAGGAGTGTCACACCTACATTGAACAGTTACCTTACAGTGACCATGATACAGTAGCAAACCACTTTGCAGTTAAGCTATGATAAGGACAACTTATTATCCCAGGGATAAAAATTCAAAGGGGGATATTCCATGGTGACTGTTTGTCACCGCTGCTCTTTTGTCTTGTACTTAACCCACTAAGCTGTCTACTGTACAGATTAGGTTATGATTACAATTTTGCTCACAGAAAACAGCAAAGTGTAAAGATTTCTAATTTTCTTTATTAGGATGATTTAAAACTGTACATTTCATCTGATGAGGAGCTGAAAGTACAACTGGAAGTGGACAAACCTTCCTCAGATTATATAATTTGGTCTTGATAAATGTGCAAAAGCAACATTTAAAGCAGGAAAGCTGCAACTTCAAGAAAGTATCATTGTGGAGCAGGAATGTGATATAGAAAAACTTGAGGAGGAGGGAGTGTGTAAATATTTGGCAAATGATGAAGAACTGACAATAAAAATTAGCAAATGCGAACAAAACTCAGTAAGGAATACTTTAGAAGGCTAACATTAATACTGAAACAGCCCTGACATCTAGGAACAAAGTTCAGGGTGCAAAATACTTTGTTCATCCTGTTCTTACTTATAGTACTGGGGTGATTGACTGGCCCCAAAAGGTACTGGATCAGTTGAACAGAAAAAAAAACAAAAAAAAGTTTCATGCTTATCAAATGTTATTGTGCCTTCGCCACAGCGGAACTCCGGTCTGCTAATGACTGGTAGTTGATTTTTATGTGCCGAGTTACCAGCCCTGACGTACAACCTTCAAAGAAGGTATGCCCATTCACATATGTCTCCACGCAGAAGACGCTCTAACTGAGAATCGAACGGGACAGCGTCTTACTGTGAGGCGACAACGCTACCGTAGCACCACCACCACGGGTTACTTCATGCTTATCAAATAATATATAAAAATCAGTGCATATCAAGGTTATGTATTCCTCATTCTGAAGGAGATTTGGGCTGCCTAGAAATTGATTACACATATAGATCGGCAATTGTAGGACTGGATACATATCTGCTAACCTTACCAGATCACAACACAGTGAAAGTTTTAATGCATGAAGAGAGCAAGTCTAAGATGACTTCCCTGCTAAATTTAGCAGAAGCATATCAGTGGCAAGCAGGAATGGAAATCAAAGCAAACATAGAAGAAAACAGGCAGTAACTGAATATGCATAAAAAATAGAAGAAAGAATATAAGGAGAAGGATAAGATGAGAAGGCAAGATATGTGGAAAACCCACAAATATAGCTGCAAGCACAGAAACATCCACTAACAACCTTGTGTCAATCAACATCTGATGCAGGAGTGGTTAAGGAGAGGTGAATTTAAACCAGATAATGACAGGTTAATATTGGCGACCTAGGATAGTGGACTACACACATTGGTTTGCAAAGGCCATTGAACGCGTTGGTTAAACAGACAAATGCAGGTTCTATAAAACAGAAATGGAAACAGTTGCACATCTTGTTGCTGAGTAGGATATATTAATAGCAGATGGCCTATACACTGAAAGGCATAATACTAATGTGGCAATACTGTTGTAGTAGGGATTTGGCAAACATCACAGCTCTGAAGTAGCTGAAAAGCATTGGAAACATAAGCCACAAAGCATCATAGAAAATGGTGATCTGTATCACATGGGATCAGCCATTACCAACAGTTCAAAAAATAGATGAGAGAAAAGCGGATATAGTAGTCCATGAAAAGAAACATTGATCACTGAAATTGCTACATCCAGTATTTACAATGTCTTATATACAGAGAGACACAAAGTTATAAAGTATGAGGATTTGCAGGCAGGAATGAAGGCAATGTGGAAGAAGGATACCCATACAGTTACAATAGTAGTATGATAAATCTGTCTTATAAAAAAGAATTCTCAGTCATATTTATATTTTACTGATACATGTAACTCTATATGAATTCAGGAGTCTTTTATGAGCATACTGCGGAGGCTGCAGAAAGCACCTTTGACTAACATCAAAGATTGAAACAATACTAATTTCTTGAACTTTAATCTTACTTTGACTTAGGAATGGGGTCCTTTCCCATCATTGTATTAAAAACCCAAAAGACTTGGAGAAATTAAAGGGTGACAATGCTTCTTTCTGAGAGAAAAAAATTCAAAAAGAAATAAGCCATTATTACAATGAGAAAAATATGTATGTGACTCCAGAGTTGCTTTAGCATGCTGTGCTTTTGCAAAGTGAAATATTCTCTTTTGTGCAAGTTCACTAGAATGTCAGTTTCTTAATTTTACATTGAATTACTTCATGTTACAGGAATAATACAGAAAAATATCCATTCTCTTACAACGATGATAAGGATATAGTAGCAAAAGTTGTATCTTTTAGTTTAAATAATCTCATTTTGGGTTATTACAACCCAATCAGGCTGGTTAAGGTTTTATATTGGTTAGTATGTAGCAATCTATGAGTTAAATTTAGCTGTAGAATGTTTGGTACATCTAGCAAGATGTCCATCTATGTGTTGTAAGAACAAAAGCAGGGACAGGTATAATAGCTATACATTGAGACACGACTGGGAAAACAAGCAGTCCTGCTGCAGATGGTTGTCAGTTTAATTTGATGTTTATTCATGAGAAAATTGTAATCAAAGCTAATTTTATATTAATATAGCTTTAGCAAGTTATGCCATGATTCTGAACAACTGATGTTGGAGTTTCTGTAATAATTTAGTCATCTGAAACTTTGTTTCTGACACACACACACACACACACACACACACACACACACACACACACACACACACACACACACACACACGCACACTTAGGGCCGGATTTATGAAAGCTTGCACAGAGTACAAGAACAGTGTAGGAGCTCACAGAGGCAATATGTCTGCCGTGCGATCAAGGTACAGTCAGCAGGGGCGTGCACGAGAGCTGCTAAAGCTACTCTTGCATGAACAGCGTCATGGTATGCAAATTACCTCATTTGCTGCTGAAAGCTATGCAAATGAGGTAAATTTGCAATCCAGGAAACACTAACGTGTCCGTGGAAGATTAGTGTTATCTGCAGAAATGTACTCCTTTGGTAACGGAGTACCGTTCTGCAAATAGCTAAACGGAGCAATGGCAGCTCCAAATAAAGGATGCATGCAGTTGAGGAAGCATGCCAATGGCCAAATATAAGGCCATTGCCTTTAATAAATGTTTAAAATGATCAAAATCTAACTCCCCTCCCCGATCTCCGATGTTTGAGTAGCGCAGCACCGTGCAAACGTGTGGCGGTTTAAAAAACAAGAAAATAATTTAAAAATAGCCAAAAATAGCCATTTTCACTAAAAAGCTTATCCTGCCATGGAGGTGAATGGCAGGCTGAAGACAACATGGCCACTGAGTAGTGGTTGCTAAGGGGGTGAAGCTCAGTTTGAGAGATGTAACCATGCATTAGCAGGCAATCCTATGCAAATGATGATAAGGATAGTGAATCCCAATTTTCCCCAGCATGTGAGCCATGTACCAAGAGTGTACGTATAGGAGTAGGTGAGTAGTAGAGTAGAATATAGGTAACATCATGAGAGGGTGTGTCAGAAAGGCTGTAAGCTTATTGAAGCACAGTGTCTTGTGTTTGCCCTGAGTTGCTCAGGATTGCAAGAGGCGTGTCTACAGCTGTCCTTTTTGAAAACCATAAACCAAAAGTGTACGCCGTAAATATATCTGAAATTTCTTGCAAACGTGCATACAGCATGTGCATGCGTGTGCATGCATGTGCGCTTGTTTGCACGGAGCTGCCCTGGGCTGGAAAGGGAAGGAAAAGAAGTAGTAGGAAGTTAACCAAGGAGAACTAGCAGAGCTGCCAGGTGAAATATATCAGAATCAGCCAATTACACAGGTAGCAGACTAGCCCAGCCCAGCACTTTAAACTGTGCAAACCGCATTATTCCCTGTTTTTTCCAAAGAACTCTGCAACACTGCAGTATACAAAGAGGGAAAGCTTAAAAACTTTAAAGTCAGACAAAATGTTAGGGGCTGCTCTTGCTATCGTAAACCAACATGTGCAAGATGCTGAGGGTGGTGATGTTGTGAATGCTGCTGAGCA
This sequence comes from Protopterus annectens, assembly GCF_019279795.1. Classification (NCBI taxonomy): domain Eukaryota; kingdom Metazoa; phylum Chordata; order Ceratodontiformes; family Protopteridae; genus Protopterus; species Protopterus annectens. Next base: position 1,047,897,047 of record NC_056731.1, read on the forward strand.
ACCCACAGTGAGGAGACTGAGAAGAGTGTACAGACCCAAGGTAACCTACCAGGGGCAACATGAGCTGGAGATAGTGGAGCACTATAAGGTGGACAGAGACCTTCTGCAGCAAACTGTTGAGCTGTGCCGGCCATGCCTTACACACAGAACCAACAGAGGGGAACCCATCCCAGTGGATAAATATGTGTTGGCCTAAGAATACTAGCTACAGGTACCTTCCAGAGACCAACTGGTGATATGATGGGGATTTCACAGGCATCAGCATCCATGATACTGCACCAGTTCCTGGATGCCATCTCAGCACATGTCAGTGAGCACGTATATTTCCTCAATTCCTGTGAGGCATTGGCCAGCAATATGGGTCTTTTCTGCCAAATAGCAGAATACTCTGAGGTAGTGGGTGCAATAGACTGCACGCACATACACATCAAAGCACCACCTGGTGAGCGGGGTAGGGTAAATATCAACCGCAAGGGCTTCCCATCCATCAACTGCCAGGTCATGTGCGATGGCCAGGGCATAATAATGAATGTGTGTGCTGGCTGCCCTGGAAGTTATCACGATTCCCACATCTGGCATCTAACGCAGCTGTACCAGAGATTTGCCAATGGGGACATCCCTGATGGCCACCTAGTGGGGGATGCTGGATACGCACTGGAGCCATGGCTGATGACACCCATCAGAAATAAACACTCACCTGAACAAGAACTCCATAATGAGGCACACGCACAAGCAAGAAACATAATTGAGCGTGTGTTTGGGATGCTCAAGTCATGGTTCCTGTGCCTGGACACATCTGGTGGATCTTTGCAGTACTCACCAACTACATGTACCCAAATTGTCATGGTGTGTGCCATGCTACACAATATGATCCTGTGGAAACAGCTGCAGCAGGAACAACATGGGGCAGGGCCAAACAGCCCCTCACCATTGCCAAGGCCTGAACAGGCACAGTGTGACTCAGAGAAGGAACAACCTGAGCCTGCCCCAGTAGGCAGAAGGAGGCATGCCCGGTATGCCCTGGCCTTGGCAAAGAGGCAATGCATAGCACATACACTGACTCAGTAGGAACCCTGGAAATGACACCTCTCTCTCTCTGACTCGCACATACAGTAAAAGGGATGCCTAACTTGACACTACCTGTTTTCAAACATGTATAAGGAGTGTAATATATGCATCCGACATAGGCAGCCCTGCAGCACCACCTGAAGCATGAGTCCCTATTTTAAGCAATATAAAGCACTGCTAAGCAAAATTTACCAGTATTGAGCATATTTAAATACAATTGTGTGTAGCTGCGCACTGCGCTAACCAGCGCAATGTTGGGCAAAGTTGGACAATGTTGGGCAAAGTCGAGCAAATTCGGGTAAACACACTCACACCTGCTTTACTGTTTCTTAACCAGTCAGGTCTGCCCAGCAGGAAAATAAAAAGCAGTGACAGGGCTCAACCTCAGGATACTGTGTACTATAGTCAAAGTACTGAACCACTAAGCCATGACAGCATTTCACTGGTAGAGACACAACTTAAGTCGCTCACACATACCAGTTGGGGAGGGGTCACATACCTAACAGTCACAGCCAGCAAGACAATTGACAAATGTAAACACAAACAAATGCTGTATCCTGCTCTCTGAAGAGGCATATGAGTAACCTCCCCCAGGCCTATGCAGACAGATAACAGCAGGCCAGGCAGTGTGATGTGGGTTGGGCAGGCTATGAAGTCACAAACTAATATGCGTGTAATTGGAAGCTAAGGTCTGTAGTACAGTAGTATGCCTCAAGCCAGTACGATACGCAACAGTACAGACTGAAATTTTGTACCTGACATAGCAGTACAGGCCTAGCAAATGTGCAAGTGTCAGGTGTATCCCTCATCCTATATACACCCACAGTAACAATCAGGTGTGCCCCCCCGGGTAGAAATGTACAAATAATAGCTGTCCCCCCCTGTATGTAGAAATGTTGATAAGTCTATGCAAATTGACTCATGGAAGCTCTGCAGGCACAGCGTGCTTCCTGTCGATGTACAACACAAATGTGAGCCCTGAAGTAAAAACCAACTTGATTTTTCACACACGTATAGTATATATGCCCATAGTGGGCATGCTCACACAAACAAATTTCAGTCAGCAACATACTGAAAGGTCATACTGGGCATGCTCACACACTTAGGCCATGTCTGAGCACAGCAGTGGGCCACACATATCTGGCAGTTGCAATTCTTACTGCAGACACTTGTCACTATTCACTAATCTTGCCTTGTGCACACAGTAATATGAAAACAGACCCATATAATATATTGGACCCGTGTCATAATCAAACGATGTACTACAAGTACTTAAGTTGTTCAATGAAAGTGAAAATGCAAAGAAGATCAATAAATTTCTGATCAGTATCATCAAAAAACAATGAGCACTCCTAACATTATCCAAGCCATGTTCTGGCAAAAATATTGCCAAAGAGTCCATAGAGAACCATGAAGCTTTATTTCGCTATGTCATAAATATCAATGTAAACTCATATATGTTCTGAGTCAGTGCAAAGTGTAAATGAATACATGTACATGACTGACATTGCCAACCTCTTGTCAGACAGGTTCATACATATTTACCCCCTCTCACTGACAAAAGGGACCATTACCATACCTGGAGATTGTAAAAACCCCGAAATCACATATACATTGGTTAAACAGCTCTATCCAAACCTAAAAACATGGCATCTATGGGATGACATGGTTTCCCTGGCTGTGTCATATGTGAACTCCAAAACAAACAGACCCTGCACCTGAACAGTCTGTTAAGACTCACCCTCTGTATAGGATATGAAACTGTTGAATGGGTTACAGCAACGTTTGGCACACTCCACAAGTGTCGTTGCACAACAGACCATGGGAACTATAGTCTTATAAGCCTAATAAGCCTGATCCATCACCATGGAACTCATAAACAGAGCTTACAAAATAAAAGCGGGTGAGAATCAATAGAAGCCGACAAAACTCCAAAAGGCAAATTTATTTAAGTAAGTGCTTTCGGCAAGGTTCTTACCCTGCCTTCTTCAGACAAGCAATCATAAACAGAGCTATTGGGAGCCTACAAACAGCCAACCCTACCCATTGTGGTTTGGTCAGGGGCAGAGCATGGTTCCTAAATTGATAGAAAATTTTCAAGGCAGTCACCTAGGACATACATCAATGAAATGAGCTCCACATGGCCTACATAGACCTTGAAAAGCCCTTTTCCAACATCCTACACACGTCGTATCCACAAAATCAACAACCTGTGCATAAACACGTATGTAATCTGATGGATTGCCCACTGGGGCACAGATAGATCCCACAAGGTAAGAATTGTGGTCTCCTGTTCAAGCTGGTAACAACTGCTGTCCCCCATGGCTCAGTCCTGGGACCCCTCCTGTCTGGTGTATATTTTTCAGAAATACAGCCAAACACACAAGGGCTATGTTTAGCAACGTTTGGGGATGACTGCAAAAAGGTTTCATAACTGATGTTTGGGACAACAGAGACATCCTTAAAAAGGGTCTCAGTCAGACAGATGTGGTGTAAAAATTATGGCCTCCAGCTACAGTCATACAAATACCACATAGGTGCCAACACCCTAAATATGGAGGTAATATTAAGGGATCTATGGACACATGTGGATAGTCATCTCTACTTCCAGAAACGCATTCAAAAAGTGGTTAGAAAACCATGCTATGTGTTCCCACAAATTGCCCAGGTCTTTGCATGTAGGTCAAAGGAGGTTCCCTCTACTCATCAGTCATCAGACGCATTAGAGAGTATCACGGCACACTTGCAATGAATCTGACTAGGCACCTTCAGCAGCTGGAAAGACCACTGAAGTACTTCAACAAGAGGATTACTGGCCTCAAACAGTTGCCCCATGCAACAAGACTGAATTTAACTCAATCTGTACTCTGTTGCTTACTGTCTACTCAGGCGATCTCTGCCCAACAGACAGGTATATGTCCAATGCAGAACTGATGTACATGCACTATCTGAAGTAAACCCAAGCTCACTGTGCCACATGCTCTAGGGATATCATCATCACAACAATAAACAGAACATGCTGGAGGGATATATTACTAACTCACAGACTTCCCTTGCTTTGGAACAGGCTCCCAACCTACATTAAGCTGTGTCCCTAACTGTCACTCTTCCAGAGGAGCCTTGATGAGTGTATGTGAAACTGAACTGTTACACCATGGATCACTTCATCAGTTCTACTACACAGAAGCCTAGGAAACTAACCCCATATGTGGTGATAGCTGCACACTCTGGCCATACTAATATATGCCTTCAGGCAAATAGCCTATTACCTACCTATGTACCCATATATATATATATATATATATATATATATATATATATATATATATATAGGGGGAACACAGTATAATAAGCCAAAGATGGATGGGCAGAGATGTGTGTAAGAGAGTGACCATGACTGGGAGCCATCCAGGACTGTCCCACCCAGCACACATCCCAATGGCACAAAAGACATGAGGTGCACATCTCACCCACTGTACATAACAGCCACCAGTATCTGTAAGAATTACAGTGTATGTGGTCCATGTGCCTGCTGTACAACATGACTGTACAATGAAGTACACATCTACTATCTGTAGACGTGTACCTGTCACATACGTTCATAGGTATGTAGTGAACTATCTTCATGAAGGCATATATTAGCCTAGGCAAGTTGTGCAGCTTTCACCACCCCATTGGGTAGTCTACCAAGCCCTAGTTCTAATAGTTACTACCCTAATACCCTTTCTAGTGGGGCTGCTGATGTGATGCCTGGCGTGAATTGTCTGTTTCCCATCCACTCATGAAGGTTCCTATTGAAGAATGTCAGTGAGGGGTTCTGTCTGATGTACCTTGGGACTCTGTTCCACAGTAAGGCATGTGTCTGGGATGGTACTCTATCCCACCAGCATGTTGTATTCATTGTTGTGATGAGGTTCATATCCCTGGAGTGTGTAGTGTTTTGTTATACGTAGATGGAGCGTGTTCAACAGTTATGTGTTGGACATGGCTCTGTATGTTAGGCAGAGTGTGCCTCTGAGTAGGTGGTACGCAATGGAGAACAGATTTAGTTTTACCAGTTGTGTTGCATAACACAACTGTTTGAGGCCAGTAATCCTCTTGGTGAGGTACCTCTGTGGTCTCTACAGCTGCTGGATATGCTTAGTTGAGTACATCCAAAATGATGTATTGTACTCAATGATGGGTCTGATGACTTAAGAGTAGAGGGCCACCACTACCTCTTTTGATCCTGATGCAAACCCTTTGTTGAGTAGGTGGGCCACATAGGATTTCCCAATCACTTTGGCAACATGGTTGTCAAAGGAAAGATGACTATCTACTTGTGTCCCCAGATCCCTTATTACCTTGTCAGTTTTAAGGGGGTAACACCTATGTGGTAGTTTGTGGGTACTTTGTTTTCACCAAAGGGGATTACTATGCATTTTTACACATTGAGCTTGAGATCATGATTCTGACACCACACATATCTGTCTCATAGAGTCCCTTCTGGAAAATATTTGTGTCATCTGGGCAATCTAGTATGGCAAACACTTTACAGTTCCCAGCAAACTTAGTCAACCACAACCCTCCTGTGTTGGCATGTACTTTTGAGAAGTCTATAGCAAACAGGAGGGACCCCAGGACTGAACCCTGGGGGACACCAGTTGTTACCGGTGTAGAGTCTTACATGTAGCCAGCAACTCTTAATTTGTGGGATCTATCTGTGAGCCAGTTTGCAATCCATCTTGTGATGTATGGATTCATGCCCAGGTTGGTGAGTTCATCTATGATACCTGACTGGGGAATGGTGTCAAATGCCTTAGCGAGATATAGGTAGGCTGTGTGGAGCTCATTTCAATCATCTGTTGCCTGGGTAACTGTCTCAAAGAAATCGACCCAGTTTAGGAGGTGTGATCTGCATTTGACAAAGCCAAACTGGATGTGCCCAACTATATGAAGGTTCCCGATGTCTTTATTGTTGACTTCCATTATGATTGGCTCCATTGCCTTGCAGATCAGACTCATCAGGTTCATAGAGCATGAATGCTAAGGGTCATTTGTGGCCCCACCCCTGTGGAGTGGGAAGAACATTGCTGTACAACATTCTATGGGTACATATCCTGTAGAGAGTATGTAGAGAGAGGTGTACATATCCTTGATGAATATAGATACATCCTCACCCTATGAACTATGATCCAGTTTCTGATGCTGGAAGGTATGGAATGAGTAGTATCCTGGTAGTGCTGGTGTGCTCTCTGGAGCCTTGAACTAGATTTCTGTTACTGCACAGATATCAGTATTCTCCATACTGAGAAGTGCCTCGAGTGTGTGCATCTGGAGGCTGAGACTTCTGGCAATGAGTAGCATTTAGCTCACTTTGTGGTTATTTGTGTTGGTCATGGGTTTGGTTTGGTTTGGTTTGTTCTGACTGACGCTGATGACAAAGTCTGCGCTGTAAATTTTCCCTTAGAACTAGGCAAGCCTCAACTCAAGTGCTTCAGATCAGCTGCTCTTATTGCAGCACTTGCAAAACAGAAATCAGCACTTGTCCTAATCTCCTAGACAGCACTATTATTCTCCAAATTTCCTTGACAGCACTATTATAATATAGCATAAGACCCCTGATCGTCCACAGGACTTAAGTTCAATTTACTCTTCAAAGCATGTCCAGAGGTCAGCTTCAGGTGTACTCTCCAGTTCATCTGGTGAAATTGGGCATCCTGAGGCAATGTCACAACTGCCCCATGTATACAGACAACACTCTCCTCTTACCTCTAGACACAAACACTTGTGAGAGATGCAAATACACAGCCAGACTGGAGGCTAAGCACTCTCAACCCATGACTGTAACAGACAGTCAAGAGGATAAGGGACACACTTTCATCACACCACCTGTCACACATGAATCTACAAAACAAGCACCGGCAAAACATACGCATAAATACACAAAAACATATTCGGAGGCACAAGGTACAAATCTGAAAAAGAAACAGTGCCCTCCAAAGCAGACAAGCAAGCAACCTGCACCCCCAAACACAAGCCAAAAAACACATAATTCACCTCAGCAGTGTGCCTCACAACAGCCCTTAAGGCAAAACACCATACCTAACACGCTAGTAATAGGAGACTCTATAGTAAGGCACATGGATGTTCCACTCACCAGGCTGAACAAGGAGAAGGTTACTGTCAGCTGCCTGTTGGGTGCTTGGATCCACCACATAAAACAAGCACTTAGGTCACTCCAGAACAAGTACAAGTATGACGCTGTCATTGTACATGTTGGTGTGAATGATCTAAGCTGTACCTCCCTGGACTACATGAAAAGAGACATTGAGGAGCTCTCTGATCATGTAGCCCAGGCTGGTATGACCCTGACCTTGAGTAGCATACTACCTTCACCTAGAATGATACCACAATACAAAGACAAAATGATCAATTTCATCAATTGGCTAAGCTTCTAAAGGGATCCAGTGTATGTCTGCCTGGGATGACATGATAGACAAGCCTCACTGTTTTGCCAGAGATGGGTTGCACCTGTCACACCTAGGTTTTAAAATATTGGCCAAGGCTCTTGCTGTCCCCATAGTGCCTTTTTTAGGCAAGGCTCAAAGGACAAACCAACCACCGTAACCAGCACAGGTAACCAAAAACTAAGGGTAATGCTACTCAACGCCAGAAGTCTCAACCTCAAAATGCACACACTCGAGGCTCTCCTCAGCATGGAGAAAATCGATGTTTGTGCAGTGACGGAAACCTGGTTCAAGGCTCAAAAGAGCACCCCAGCACTGCCAGGTTATAATTCATATCATACCTTCCGGCCTTAGTTACCGGATCACAGTACAAAGGGCGGTATCCATATTCATCAAGGATACCCATATCTCCAGGTTAGTAGTGCAGCATGATGCCCCAGAGATCATCCATGCACAACTATCAGCAGGCAAAACCACATTTCAAGTCATAGCTGGTTATAGATCACCCACCATGTCCCAAGATGCTCACTCTGCATTCCTTGAGACATTGGAAAATATATAGGTCCTACCCAACACCATAATCTTGGGTGATTTCAACTACCCTGGTATAGACTGGGCGAACTACCAATGTTCCAACCCCTATGCTCAGAGATTCATAGAATTTATAAATTCAAATGCCCTTGAACAACTAGTATGTTTCCCCACTAGAGGGGACAACATATTGGATTTAATCATCACAAATATGTGAGCCCACTGTACCACACCCGTTATCACTCCCTCCTTGGTCAGATCCGACCACAAACTGATAACCCTGGACATCCTCACCCCTCCACCTCCCCCAGTCAAAAAACCATAGCCAAAAACCTTTCCAAAGCAAACATCAAACTACTTGCATCTGAAGTGGAAAGCTTCACTATTTCCTTGCAGAAGGATGATGATATCCAGGATGCAGAATCCTACACCAAGGCACTCTATATGCATCTTCAGGATTGCATGGACCATACTATCCCAAATAAAACCAAGACTCCTTCCTCAAGCAAGAAGAAACCAGTCTGGTGGACCCCGGCCATAAGCAAACTTTACAATAAAAGGTGGAGACTTATACAACAAAAGGCCAAATCTCAATTAGAAAAATCATCCCTGATCAGCATTGGTAAGAAATTGAGAGCCCTCATCAAGTCAACTAAAGCTAATTTTGAAAAGAAAGTTGCCAAGGATGCCAAGGATAACCATAAGGCCTTCTATGGCTACGTCAAAAACCTAAATGGCAACGCTCAGGTCTGTTCTGAGCTAGTACAAAATGGAACAAAATACACTGACCCTTCTGACATTGCCAACATCTTGGCTGACAGGTTCAGTGCAAACCCCCCCCCCACCACCACCACCATCTACAGGGCCTATTACCATTCCAAGGGATTGTGTAAGTCCAATTATTACTGATACATTGGTTAACAAGGCTCTATCTAAAGCTAAAAACACTGCCTCCATGGGACCAGATGGTGTCCCAGGCTGTGTCATACGCGAGCTCCAAAAGGAATTAACCCCGCATCTTAATACCCTGTTCGGTCTCAGCCTCTCCACAGGATATGTGCCCAGAGAATGGCGCACAGCAACGGTGGTCCTGCTACACAAGGGTGGGGCCACAACTGACCCTGGGAACTACCGACCAATAAGCCTGACCAGTCTGATCTGTAAGGCTATGGAGCAAATCATTATGGAACTCATAAATGGAGAGATTGGGAACCTCCAGTCACTGGACCCCACACAGTTCGGCTTTGTCAAGGACAGACCATGCCTCCTGAACCTGGTGGATTTCTTTGAGACAGTTACTCAGGCTATAGATAAGGGAAAGGAGGAACACACGGCTTACCTTGATCTTGCTAAAGCATTTGACACCATTCCCCATTCGGGTATTATTGATAAGCTCACCAGCCTGGTCATAAACCCTTACATCACAAGATGGATCACAAACTGGCTCTCAGACAGATCCCATAAAGTAAGAGTAGCAGGATCTATGTCCAAATCCAGACCAGCAATGAGTGGTGTGCCTCAGGGCTCTGTCCTGGGGCCCCTCCTGTTTGGCATATACTTCTCAGAAGTACAGGCAAGCACGGAAGGCCTGTGGCTGGCTATGTTTGCAGATGACTGCAAACTAGGTGCTATAATAGAGTCTCCGGCTGACATGGAGATCCTCCAGAAGGGCCTAAATGAGACTGATGTATGGTGACAAAGCCATGGTCTGAAGCTAAATGCGAAAAAAATGCATAGTAATCCCCTTTGGAAAAAACAGAGTACCCGCAAACTACAACATAGGAGGTAATCCCCTGAAATCTGAAGAAGAAATAAGGGATCTAGGGACCCAAGTAGATAGCCAGCTTTCCTTTGATAACCATGTTGCCAAAGTGGTTAGAAAATCCTTCTATGTGACCCATCTGATCATGAAAGGGTTCGCATCAAGATCTAAGGATGTAATGGTGCCCCTCTACTCTTCCCTCATCAGACCCATTATTGAGTACAATGCACCAATTGGAATGTACCTGGCTAGACATCTCCAGCAGCTGGAGAGACCACAGAGGTACCTAACCAAGAGAATTACTGGCCTCAAACAGTTGCCCAATGCAGCATGATTGAAAAAGCTAAGACTGTTCTCTGTTGCATACCGCTTTCTCAGAGGCGATCTCTGTCTAACGTACAGAGCCATGTCCAACCCAGAATTGTTGAACATGCTCCATCTTAGCAAAACCAAATCTACTCGAGCTACACGCTCTAGGGATATAAACCTCAACAAAACAATGAATAGAACATGCTGGAGGGATAGATTCCCTTCGCAGAGACTTCCCTTACTATGGAACAGGGTCCCGATCTACATAAGACAGAGCCCCTCACTATCATTCTTCAAGAGGAACATTGATGAGTGGATGGGAAACAGAAAGTTCACACCAGGGATCACACCAACAGCAATACTAGATAGGGTCCAAGGGTACTAGCTGCTAGTACAAGGGTCTAGGGAACTACTAAAGGGGCGGTGAATACCGCACAACGTGGCTGGGCTAATATATGCCTTCGGGCAGATAGCTCAGTACCAACCTATGAACCTATAACTGGTGTTACACCTGAAGTCAACGCCTCATTGATCCAGTCTGACCATAAGCTAATTACCCTACATATCCACATTCTGCCCCCACCCCCTTTTAAGGAAACCATGTTAAAAAATATCTCCAAAGACAACTTCATGATTCTTAAGACAGAAGTGGTGAACTTCAGGACACCCATGCAGATGGACAGTATAGTTATGACTACTGAATCCTACACAATTGCACTTTATAAGCACTTACATGATTGCATGGATTGTGCTATCCCAAACAGAACCAAGATGCTATCCCCCAAGAAAAGGAAGCCAATCTGGTGGTTCCCTGCCATAAACAAACTGCACAACAGAAGGAAGAAACTGTTGCAAAAGAGGATAAAACCCATGAATGGAGGAGCTCCCTGGTCAGCCTCAGTAAGAAGATGTGATCCCTGATAAAATCCTCCAAAGCTAGGTACGAAAAGAAAATTGCCACTGATTCTAAAGACAACCACAAAGTATTCTATAGCTATGTCAAGAATCACAATGGCAACACTCAGATCTGCTCTGAGTTACATCGCAATGGCACTAAATATACAGACAAACAATGTTCTCAGTAGAAAAAACACTTTAATGTGAAGAGCAAAGCTTTCGGATAAAATCCTTTATCAATACTGAAAATACAAATGCAAATGTAGAGTATAAATAGGTCTAAAAAAGTCATATGACTGGCAGCCAAGAAGTCACATGACTCAACCATTAAAACAAAACATGTAAAAATAAATAAATATGCAAAGCTAAAAAATGCAACAGCATAATGCATATATGAAAACAAAAAACATTTAAAAGCAAGAATGTATATTTTTAAAAAGCATACTTTTATACCTAAAAATCAAATGTGCAATCATATACATAAAGAGAAAATCCCATCAATCTAATTATCCAGTTATATACTTTAATTTCTAATTTGTTATTCATATCACCACCTCTGGGTGAGGGTGAATCATGGTCTATAGCTTTAAATTTAAATGCATGCTGTTCACCAAAACATAGCCTGTGTTTATATAAAGCATTAGTGTCAACACATCTTCGGATTCAGACTTGTGTTCTGTGATCCTATCTTTAAGGTTACATTGAACCTAAACAGCCTCTTACTGACTGGGTGTTCAAAGATACCTAAATGTTCATCATCAATGTCATCACAGCATGAGCAATTATAACATTTTCGTGTACCCATAGTGCTGGATGGATGTGTTGTGATATTTGTAGGAAAATCTTTGTAACAGAGGAAATGGGACATTGGCCATCATTGGTTTTAGCTCTTCAGATGCCATCAAGATTAGCCAATTCTTATGGATAATATGTTTAATACATGGTGTCTTTGTACTAAACGAAGTGCGATCTTACTTTCATCTCATTCTGGATGGACACATTGGGCAAGCATTTGACATAACAGGGGCCACCCTCGACTTTCTTTCCTCTAGCACATTTAGTTTCTCATTATTTAAGAAGGTAGCATCATAACCACTGTTAGTGAAATCAGCTATCATCTCATTCAACTGTTCAGAGAAGCTAGGATCTTCCATGTTAAACCTACTGGCTCTATAAAATTGAGACCTGACAGTACCTCTAAAAACATGTGGTGCATGCATACTACTTGCATGAGTGTACCTTCCTGCACAGACTTCCTTTCTATGAGGCTTGTTCTAGACTCAAGTTGATATCCAAAATTAATAGTGATTTCAGATGAACACATTTTGAACTTCAAAAAAGATGAAATTGAATTGATGTACAGCATAAAATCATTCAAATCCTGTAACGTGCCCCCCCAAATCAAAAAACAGTCGTCCACAAATCGTTGAAAGAACTCTACATTATCTTTATATGGATTCAAACCACTAAATAAATGTTTCCTTTCCCACTGGTATAAAACTAGGTTGGCATAAGTATTGGCTACCGACCCCCATAGCCACACCTGTGAGCTGAAGATACAAGGATTCATTAAAAGGAAAACATTATTTCTCAACACCACATCCATGAGAGTACATATTTTTTCTATTTTGTGGAAGTTGGGATCAGGACATGAGACTAAGAATTCCCTCAACAAAGCCAGGCCAATATCAGTTGGAATGACAGTAAACAAAGATACTATGTCTAGGGTTACCAAAAGGTACCTTCTTAGATGTTGTTATACCATTGCTTAAGCTTCTGAACAAAATCAATGGTGTCATAAGATAGAGTCACATTGACTAAGATATGGTTGAAGTTGATCATGCAAATAAACTGAAAGCAACCAGCACCTGAAACAATTGGCCTCATTGGTGGATCAGTGAGGGATTTGTGGATCTTAGGAATACCATATAACTGTATGGTCAAATAATTGAATAGATCTATGTCTATGTCACCTTGGATCTGTAGGTCATAAATCACCATATTCACGTATGAGATACATTTCTTAACATCCAAAGGGGTGATTTCCTTAAATGCAGTGTCATCACTAAGTAAACTAGACATAGCCAAAAATATTTGTCTCTATTCATAAGCACAACTGCACCCCCCTTATCCGCTTGCTTAATGACAATATTTATATTAGATTGCAAGTCTCTGTATGCTTGAAACTCTTCATAGCTAAGGTTAAAACATTTTCTATCATTATATTTCTTATTATTTATATCAAACATTTGTCTCATTTCTGCTTCGCATACATCATCATGAACTTTTAACAACAGGTACATTGACAGCAGCCTTGAGTCAACATCTGTGTATTGCCAAATAACAGTTTTAGGTTTTCCTACAAATATCACAACACATCCATCCAGCACTATGGGTACACGAAAATGTTATAATTGCTCGTGCTGTGATGACATTGATGATGAACATTTAGGTATCTTTGAACACCCAGTCAGTAAGAGGCTGTTTAGGTTCAATGTAACTGCGGTTTACCTCACTACCTGTGTATTATGCAACTCTTTCTAAACTTAAAGATATTATCACAGAACACAAGTCTGAAATCCGAAGATGTGTTGACACTAATGCTTTATATAAACACAGGCTATGTTTTGGTGAACAGCATGTATTTAAATTTAAAGCTATAGACCATGTTTCACCCTCACCCAGAGGTGGTGATATCAATAACAAATTAGAAATTAAAGAATATAACTGGATAATTAGATTGATGGGTGACTCACCCCTGGTCTGAATAGTACTGTCAGCCTTAAACCTATTTGGTTAGAATGAGTAGATCTAGATTATGAGATTTTCTCTTTATGTATATGATTGCACATTTGATTTTAGGTATAAAAGTATGCTTTTTTAAAAATATACATTCTTGCTTTTTAATTTTTTTGTTTTCATATATGCATTATGCTGTTGCATTTTTAGCTTTGCATATTTATTTATTTTACATGTTTTGTTTTAATGGTTGAGTCATGTGACTTCTTGGCTGCCGGTCATATGACTTTTTTAGACCTATATATACTCTACATTTGCATTTGTATTTTCAGTATTGATAAAGGATTTTATCCGAAAGCTTTGCTCTTCACATTAAAGTGTTTTTTCTACTGAGAACATTGTTTGTCTTGCTGGACCTCTTGGCATTTGTGTTTGGACTAAATATACAGACCCAACTGATATTACCAACATCATGGCAGATAGGATCAGTGCTAACTTTACCCCCCTCTCACCCATGAAAGAGCCCATCTCTATACCGGAAGAATGCAAAGTTGCTGTCATCATGGTTGCACAGGTAAAAACCACTCTCCAAAGCCAGGAACACAGCATCCATGGGACCAGATAACATCCCAGGCTGTGTTCTATATGAACTACAGAACGAACTGGCACCACCCCCAAGTACCATGTTCAATCATAGCCTCATCGCAGGCATTGTGCCTGCTGAATGGCACACAGTGACGGTTATCCCACTACACAAGGGTGGAGCCACCATGGATCCCAGGAACTAGCGCCCCATTAGCCTGATGAGCATGGTCTGCAAAGCCATGGAACGTATCATCATGGAACTTATAAACAAAGACATTGGCAATCTCCAAACTCTTGACCACAACCATTTCGGGTTTGGAAAAGGCAGATCATGTCTCCTAAACCTGATAGACTTCTTTGAAGCAGTCACCAAAGCTGTAGATAAGGGTAAGGTGGTTCACACAGTCTATCTAGATCTTGCCAAGGCTTTCAATGCCATCCCCCACTCTGGAATTATAGATAACCTCACTAAACTAGGTATAAATCCCTATGTCACAAGATGGGTTGCCATCTGGCTCACTGACAGAACCCACACTGTGAAAGTAGCAGACTCCAAGTCCGACTTCAGACCAGTGACAAGTGGAGTACGACAGGGTTCAGTCCTGTGTCCTGTCATGTTTGGTATCTACTTCCCTGAAGTACAGGCTAACAAAGAATGTCTTTGCTCATGAAGCTCCCAGATGACTGCAGACTAGAAGCCATAATCAAAACTACTAATGATGTGGACATCCTACAAAAGGGCCTCACTGAGACAGATGCCTGGTGTCAAAGCCATAGCCTTAAGCTCAATGCCAAAAAGTGCATTGTCATTCCCTTTGGTAAAAACTCTGTACCCATGAACTACAACATAGGAGGTAGTATACTTAACACTGAGAGTGTGATAAGAGACCTTGGGACACAGGTGGTCAGTAGATTCTCCTTTGATAATCACATTACCACAGTAGTCAGGAAATCCTTCTACGTGGCACACCTCATCACAAAAGTTTTCTCATGCAGAAAAAAAGAGGTCATTGTTCCCCTCTACTCATCACTCATTAGATCAATTATAGAATACAACACCCCTTTTGGTATGTACCTCACAAGACATCTACAACAACTGGAAAGCCCACAGAAATACCTCACAAAGAGGATTAGCGGACTCAAATACATGCCCTACACAGACCATCTCAAAACTTTGCTCTATCGCATATCACCTACTTAGAGGTGATCTCTGCCTGACATACAAAGCTATGTCAAACACAGAGCTGTTGAACATGCTCCACTTAAAGAAATCGCAATCTCTCCAAGCTTTGGCTCCAAAACCCAGACTGAAATACAAAAGGAGGGGGTGTATCCATTTGCATAAAGGATACCCACACCCCCAGGTTAGTGGCAAAGCACGATGCCTCAGAGACCATCTATGTGCTACTAACAGTGGGCAAAGCTGCTTATCAGATCGTAGCCTGCTACAGATCACCTACCTTGTCTCAGGACCCTCACTCAGCATTCCTGAGAATACTGGAAAATATAAAGGTCCTACCAAACACCAAGATATTAGGAGAGTTCAACTACCCAAACATTGACTGGGAGAATTACTCGAGTACAAACTCCTTTGCCCAATGCTTCCTAGAGTTTATAAACTCAAATGCCCTGGAACAGCTGATCACCACGCCCACTAGAGGTGACAACATACTGGACCTGATCATCACCAACATGGGGGATCAGTGTTCCACACCAGAGGTAAACCCCTCACTGGTAAGATCAGATCATAGAGTAATCAAACTGGACATCCACATCCTGACTCCACCCCCAGTCAAGGAAACCACTGTGAAAAACTTTTCAAAAGCAAACGTCACACTTCTCAAGACCGAAGTGGAAAATTTCAAAGTCCCCTTGCTGCAGGATAATGCTATCCAATCTGCTGAATCCTTTACAAGTGCATTATATTAGCATCTACAGGGATGCATGGATCGAGCCATCCCGAGTAAAACCAAGACTCACTTCTCCAAAAAGAGGAAACCAGTCTGGTGGTCCTTGGCCATAAATAAGCTATACAACAGAAGGAGGAAACTACTACATGATAGAGCAAAATTCCAAAAAGGAAAAGCATCACTGATCATTATTAGCAAGAAACTACAATCACTCATAAAATCATCCAAGACCAGTTTCTAAAGAAAAATTGCCAAGGAATCTAAAGATAACCACAAAGCCTTCTTTAGCTATATCAAACATTTAGGTGGCAACTCTCAGATATGCTTTGAGCTACTGCAAAATGGCAAAGCATATACTGAACCAACTGACATTGCCAACATCCTGGCGAACAAGTTTAGTAAAAACTTCACCCCTCCACCCCCAAAAGGGCCTGTGTCCATCCCAGAAGAATGCATTGCCCCAGACATCATGGACATGCAGATAAAAACAGCCCTCTCCAAAGCTAAGAACACAGCATCAATGGGACTGGATGGTGTCCCAGGCTGCATAGTACACGAGCTCCAAAAGGAACTAAACCCTCACCTAAATTCACTGTTCAGACTCAGCCTTACCACAGGCTATGTACCCAAAGAATGGCATACAGCAACAGTCATCCCGGTCCACAAAGGTGGTGCCACAACAGAACCTGGGAATTATCACCCTATAAGCCTGACCAGCCTGGTCTGCAAAACAATGGAGCGAATTATCAAGGAACTCATAAACAGAGACATTAGGAAGCTCCAGACACTGGACCCTACCCAATTCGGCTTTGTTAAAGGCAGATCCTGCCTCCTAAACCTAGCTGACTTCTTTGAAACAGTTACCAAGGCCATAGATGAAGGGAAAGTAGTCCATACAGCCTACCTGGACTTCACTAAGGCCTTTGACACCATACCCCACTCTGGCATAATAGACAAGCTTACCAGCTTGAACATTAACTCCTATGTCACGAGATGGGTGGCCAACTGGCTCATGGATAGAACACACATGGCCAGAGTTGCGGGTGCCATGTCCGACTCTAAACCAGTCACAAATGGCATCACACAGGTCTCAGTCCTGGGACCCCTCCTGTTCAGTTTATACTTTTCTGAGGTACAAGCAAGCACGGGAGGACTATGGCTGACCAAGTTCGCAGATGACTGCAACCTGGGGGCCATAATTGACTCTCTGGCTGACACAGACATCCTCCAGAAGGGTCTTACAGAGACAGATACCTGGTGTCAAAACCATGGCCTCAATCTGAATGCCAAAAAATGTATAGTCATCCCCTTTGGAAAAAACAAAGTGCCCATAAATTACCACATAGGTGGTAATCCACTAGGTACGGAAAATGTAATAAGGGACCTGGGGACCCAGGTAGATAGTAACCTCTCCTTTGATAATCACATTGCCAAAGTGGTTACATATTCCTTCTATGTAGCCCACCTATTCACAAAAGGGTTCACCTCTAGATCAAGAGAGGTCATTGTGCCTTTCTACTCATCACTCATTAGGCCCATAATAGAGTACAATGCCCCATTTGGTATATACCTTAATTGGCACATGCAACAGCTGGTAAGACCACAGAAGTACCTCACCAAGAGGATCATGGGCCTCAAAGAGATGCCCTATGCAGCTCGACTAAAGAAACTCCAGCTCTACTTGGTTGCTAACTGCCTGCTCAGAGGTGATCTATGCCTGATGTATAAGGCCATGTCCAACCCGGAATTAGTGGACATGCTCCACCTCAAGAAAAGCAAATCTCTTAGAGCCACACACTCCAGTGAATTAAACCTCAGCAAAGCAGTAAACAGGATGTGCTGGAGGGATAGGTTCCTGTCCCAGAGACTTCCCTCGCTCTGGAACAGAATCCCAGGTGATGTTAGGCAGAGCCCCTCGCAGACTCTCTTCAAGAGGAATCTTGACGAGTGGATGGGAAATTGCAAATTTACCCCTGGGATTACTTCAGTGGCCCTGACAGACAGAGACCCAGGAAACTAATTTGAAAGGGAGGCAAAAGCCAACACATTCTGGCTAGGCTTATAAATGCCCTTGGGCAGATAGCCTAGTACCTATCTATGAACCTATGAACCTACACACTCTAGGGACCTAAACCTTGTCACCACAATAAACAGAACTTGCCAAAGGGATAGATTCCGGTCCCAGAGACTTCACATACTCCAGAATAAACTACCTATCTATATCAAACAAAGCTCCTCATTAGCACTCTTCAAGAAAAACCTTGATGATTGGATGGGAAATAGGAAATTCACCCTGGGGATCACTTCTGTGTTTCTGCTCAACAGTGGCATAGGAAAATAAATTTCTTGGGTTGCAAAAGCCAGGGTACCTTTTTGGCTGGGCTTGTATAAGCCCCAGGGCCGATAGCCTAGTACCTATCTATGAACCTATGAACCTTTGAGCCTTGCCTGAAAAAGGTAATATGGGGATAGCAAAAGCCTTGGCCAGTATTCAGAAGCATAGGGGTGACAGAAGCAAACCATTGGTAGCAAAGCAACAAGGCTTGTCTATCATGTCATCACAGGCAGACAGAGACTGGATCCCCTTTGAATGACACCAGAAGCTCAGCCAATTGTTCAAGTTTATCATCTTTCTGTTATATTCCAGTATCATGTAGGTGAAGGTATGATGCTACTCAAGGTTTGACCCTGTGTGTGCCAGCATGTGGTGCATCAACCCATATAAGGTATGGTCATGGCCTATGCATACAATACACTCACAATGCACCTAGTATGATAACCCTGCTGAGGTTAGCAAATGTGAAAAAAAACCTTTGTGCAGACTGTCAGCAAATAATGTCTGTATTGCACTCTGTAACTCCATATCGTTTGCTGAATTGTAAAGAAGTACTTACTTTGGATTAAGAACACCGCACTTGCCAACTGTGTGTGTGTGTGTGTGTGTGTGTGTGTGTGTGTGTGTGTGTGTGTGTGTGTGTGTGTGTGTGTGTGTGTGTGCGTGTATGTCTGTCTCTCCCTGGTGAGGAACAACCTTTTTGGAGACTACTCACACACCTTAAAAGTGGTATACTCATCTTTGTCAAGTTTGATGATGTCACCATCCTACAAATATACATGTGGAAAAGTGAAATCCTGGTAATGTATATAGCGTGTCATGTAAATGCATACTGTTGTAATGTTATAATGTAGTTCGATAGGGGTTTGAATCCTGCACTTGCCAAGTGTGTGTATGTCTCCCTGGGGAGGAGCAACCTTTTTGGAGACTACTCAAACACCTTAAAAGTGGTATACTCATCTTTGTTAAGTCTGATGATGTCACCATCCTACAAATATACCTGTGGAAAGGTGTGATTCCAGTAATGTGTATAGCATGTTGTGTAAATGCATACTGCTGTAGTATTGTAATGTAGTTAGGTAGGGGTTTGAATCCTGCACTTGCCAAATTTGTACATCTCCCTTGGGAGAAGCATCCTTTTTTGGAGACTACTCGCACACCTTAAAAGTGGTATACTCATCTTTGTCAAGTCTGATGATGTCACCATCCTGCAAATATACCTGTGGAAAAGCAAAAGCCCAGTAATGTGTATAGCGTGTTGTGTAAATGCGTGCTGCTGCGTTATCATAATGTAATTAGGGGTTTGAATTCTGCATTTGCCAAGTGTGTGTGTGTTTCCCTGGGGAGGAGTAACTGTTTTGGAGACAACACACATACCTTAAAAGTGGTATACTCATCTTTGTCAAGTCTGATGATGTCACCATCCTACAAATATACCTGTGGAAAAATGAAACCACAGTAATATGTACAGCGCGTTGTGTAAATGCGTACTGCTGTAGTAGCAAAACCTAGTTATGTAAGGATTTGAATCTTGCGCTTGCCTTCTGTGTGTGTGTGTGTGTGTGTGTGTGTGTGTGTGTGTGTGTGTGTGTGTGTGTGTGTGTGTGTGTGTGTCTCCCTGGGAAAAAGCACCCTGTTTGGAGACTACTCACACCCCTTAAAAGTGGTATACTCATCTTTGTCAAGTCTGCTGATGTCACCATCCTACAAATATACCTGTGGAAAGGTGAAATTCCACTGATGTGTATAGCACATAGTGTAAATGCATAGTGCTGTAGTATCATAATGTAGTTAGGAAAGAGTTTGAATCTTGCACTTGCTGTCTGTATTCCAGGTGTATGTCAATGTGGAGTGGTTTGTGATTTTTCTAGTGTATGACATATCCCAATGACAACTGTATGTGCATTACACATGTAAGGTAGCTGTGGGGCAAATTCATATACATACATGTGACCTCAAGTATTTCATAGGTGGGTACTCTGCTTTCTCCATGAATGCATGTGTTATCTTTGCCAGACCATGCTGGCACTTTCCAGACCTTAGGTCACTTCTGTATGCTTGTGACAAGCTTCGCCACTGCAGTGATCCCTGGGCTACTTCTTCCGTTTCACATCCACTCATCATGGTTTCTATCGAAGAGTGTGAGTGAGGGTTTATGCTAGAGGTATATTTGAAATCTGTTCCAAAGCAAGCAAA
The DNA here is from genome assembly GCF_019279795.1 of Protopterus annectens. Lineage (NCBI taxonomy): Eukaryota > Metazoa > Chordata > Ceratodontiformes > Protopteridae > Protopterus > Protopterus annectens. Next base: position 1,047,917,828 of record NC_056731.1, read on the forward strand.
GTCTGGCAAAGATGACTAATCAGTATAGGTGTGCAACAAACTCTGTGGATCTGCATGCAAAACCTTTATTGCTTATGTGCTCCACAGAGGGATTTCCAAAACCCTTTGGTAATGTGATCATCAAAGGAGAGATGACTTAACACATGGCTCTGTGTATACATTAGTATCTGTTCCACATTTGGGGGCTACTACCTATGTGGTACTCTGGGGATACTTTGTTTTCCAAAAGTGGATAACTATGCTTTCTTAGGCTTATAGCTTTACAGTATGAGTATGACACCAGGTATCTGTCTGTATGATACCCTTTTGGAGAATATGTGTGTCATCTGGAGAATAAAGTATAGCCCACAGTATGGATTGTCATGAAACGTGGGCAGACATATCCCTACTGTGTTTGCTTGTACCTAAGAAAGCTATATGCCAAACAGGAGTGGTCCCAGGACTGAGTGCAGGTGAATACCACTTGTTACTGGCATAGAATAGTACATGGAGGATGAAAATGTTACTGTGTGTCCAACATCTGTGCGTCAGTTGTCAAGCCATCATCTAACAATCGTTTATGGTCAGTCTGTTGAGGTTATATATAATACCAGTATGTGGGATGGGTATGAATTACTGGTGAGCTATAGCTTGGCTATGTTGACCTCCACTCCCTCACCTATAGCCTTGTTGACTGGCTTGAAGTCTACTAGGTGTAGGAGTCATGATCTGGCTTTTAGAGAACCTAAGTGGGTATGGTGCAGTGTATGCAGGTTCATAATGTATCTGTTAATGAGTTCCATAATGCTGTGCTCCATAGCCTTCCAGATAACATTGGTCTGGCTTATAGGGTGAGAGTTTCCAGGACCTGTTGTAGTTCTACTCTTAATCAATTTATGTTAACATTTGCACTGGGTGTGATGATGGTGGACAGTTTTAAGAATAAGTATATTAGAGGGTCAGGCCAGGTTTGAAGGTTAGTAGACCATGCCAGATAAGCAGGATTAAGTTGGTTTGTACGTGTGCTGAGGAGGGATGCAGAGTATATTGTGAAATAGATGCTAAGGATGAAGCCGCCAGGTAACAGGAAAAGAAAAATGCCTAATATGAGGTTTATGACTGTGGTGAGAGAGGACATGCAGGTGGATGGTGTGATAGCGCAAGATGCAGAGGCCAGGAAGAAATGATGTACTGAGGTGACCCCTAATGGGAGCATACGAAAGGAGAAGAAGAAGAAGGCACTGTAGCTCAACCCTTGTGTACTGTGAACACCATTACCTTGTGTAATTCCACAAGTACATAACCTGTATAGAAGCTGCATCTGGACAGAACATTTAGGTGAGTGGTGACTTCATATGTCAGCTTGTGTATGACATAGCCAGAGACACTGTCCAGTGCCATTGCCACTGTGGTGTGTACTTTGTTAAAGAGATGTTTTAACTAGAGTGTCTGTGAATCATCAGGTTTTACATTCTTCAGGTCTGGAAATGTGGCCCTTGTGTAATGATAGGGTGCTGAAATCCGCATTCAAACTGTCTGACAAGGAATTGGTAATGTCAGTCAGATAAGTGTACTTTGTGACCATTTGCATTAACTGTGACCCGATCTGAGATTTCCCATGTAGATTATGAACAACACTGAAGAAAGCTTTAGTGTTGTCTTTGGAATCCTTGCCATTTTGTATTTTGAAGCTTGCCTTGTATGTTTATTGAGGGACTGTATTTTCCCAATGATACTGACCAGAGAGGTTATCCTTTCTTGGTATGTAACTCTTTTGGTACAACTTCACACCTTTTATTATATATTTAGTTTATGGCAGTGATCCATGAGACTAATGCACTTGTACTGTATAAGTGAGAATTTCTTGTGTTTGTGATAGCATGGTCCATGCAACCCTGTAGGTGAACAGTGTGCATTAATAAAGGATTATGCAGCTGGGACAGTGTTAACCTTAGTAATGCAAACCAATGACAAATAGCAACAACAGCATCACCCACAGCACAATGTCAACCTGTGCCATGCACACACATGTGTACTCAAGTTCCAAAATTTGTGTAGTACAATGCATACTGGCCACCAATAGAAAGTATGGAGTGTTAACATTGGCCAATACATGGCATGTCATCCTGCCCATGTGTCCAATATGCACATACATGCAGACAGTCCACCTGCTAGGTCACGGATATTGTCATTTACAGAGGTGTTATGAGAGCTCTGTGCCCTTAGTCCCTGTCTGGTGTACTGCTCCATTCATGTCTGTGCCTCCATGATAGCCTGGAACATGCGTGTGGTAGAAAGAGGTGTGGCACATCTGCCAGGGGCATGATGACCAGCAGTGCTCTGATGAGAACCCCTGGGCATCTGCCTATGTAGTACTGTTCTAGATATCTGGCTATGGCTGCTGTGTCCTGATACATATGCCATAGACAGCACACTGTCCTGGCCAGTGCCAACCATACACTGTCCCTCAGCTAAGGGCAATGGTGATGATGGGTGTACAGGCAGTATGACTGTGTGCATGGATGGGGTGGAGACTTGTGTACTGTCAATTGGTGGCCCAACAACAGACCCTGAAAAACCTGCCTGTGCCTCAACACACCTGTCCTCTTGATCACTTTCTGTCTCAGTGACATCAGGTTCCCTGCTGTACTGAACCAGCACCATCTCGGCACCTGTGAGAGGAAAACAGGAATCACACTTTAAGACCTAAACATGATGTCAGACCACATGCACACATGCACACATGAACACATGTACACATGCACACATGCACACATGTACACACACAAAAATACACTCCTCCCTAAAGCAGTCACACACAACACCAGCAATCTCAGAACATACACAATAGCAGGTGATGGTGGGGTACAGTATCACACACAAAACAGTCATATCACACATGTCAGCATGCAGGACATGTGTTGCTCAACAGCATGCAGTGCAAGTGTAGACAATCCTTGTTACTAACAGCATACATGGTTTTGATGCATGTGTTTTGTTATTAGGTGATGGGCCTCCCCCTGGAACACAATGCATACATGGACACAACATTGCTGTGCAGGTATTCAAAACTCAATAGTATCACAAGACATATATGTGTCAGTTGTGCAAATGGTGATTGGTATGCATATTCATTAGAGGTGCATATGTGTGCACACATGCAACATCAAGGTGTATAGCAATGAAAGCTATGTGTAATACTGTGGTTACAATAACTAGATGGGGTATAGTACCATAGGCCATCATCATGAAGCATCATGTGGTCACTCAAGGCCACAAATGTTTCCCAAACCAGCACTACTCATGCTGTATCGGAGCTGTACTACCTTGGCTACATTCACCATTTCACAAACAGTTGTTACATGAGTTTGTAAGGCAGCCAATAAGAAGCATTCCCTGACATGAATGTGTAGTGTGTTGCAGATTGTTTAAATGCCCCATGATAGGCCTCTACCTCTCAGGTATATTATGTGTAAAGTGTGGATGAGATATTGGATACTGGAGTGTGTCTTTACAGAGGGTTTGGGAATCCTTTATGTGTAGCATGTTAAAATGCTCTGTGTATGACATAGATGTGTATGTTATGTGCATGTTGAGTATCAACTGCACCTATCCAATGGTCACTACAGTTTAGCCACATTTGTTTGAGATGGTTTCAGTATTGCATGTGTCTGAGGCAGCTAATCACATTAGTGAGATGTGCGTCGTCTTACACCAAACATGCACAGCATGCATTATGGGTAGGTGTGTTACATGTGTACATGGCCTACACCTTAACTATGACATGCCCTTTTTATTTACAATAATACATGTAGAACACACTCACCAGCATCTGTCCGCTGCCTTGATGTCACCCCAGAGGGACCTACATAGAGATGAGACAGTTTGTCAATGGCCACACCTGTGGCATTACTACTGTGTGTTTGCAATCTTACAGTACAAGAACAGTTTACATTCACAGGGCTGCAGATTATGTTCCAAATGATCAGTATCGCACAACAGGCTCCACATTTTTTAATGACACACTCCACATCTCACATATGCATGCATCTACCAATACAGATAATAGTAGTCTACAGATATGCCATGTTACTTGCATGCACCATGTGTGCTTGCTGGGTGGCTCCAACCTCCATCATGGTGTATGTCTGCTTTTGTTGTTGTTGGGCAGGTGCCACCAGGCTCAGGAGCAGCTCCTCCACTCTGGTGAGGGGGGATGGATATTAACACCACCTCCTGTTGCAAGCTGTTGTCTCCGCACACCAGCAGCACATTGACGGACATGTCTGAGAAGATCACTGCAATGGTGCTGTACCTGCTCATATGTCCAGTTATGCAGGCCTACTTCATTTACCCTGTGGACAACATCTTGCCACATTGCTGTACGCTCCTGCTGGTCCTGGCTGGTTCGTAAGAACATGACACTGTAGTGCTGAATCATACTGGTAGTAATTATGTCATCTTCAGCACTACTGTAGGTGGGGTTCCTGGGATGTGCCATGATCCCTGGAAGACATAAATATGAAAATGTCTGAGCAAGTCATATGGCACATTTAACATTATACAGTACAGATATCGCTGAACTACCATATATAGCAACCTATTAGCTAACCAAGAGTGAAACACTTTAACGGCCACTTATTACTACTCACCCCACAACTGCTTGGAAGTGCCTGGCTCACTCTCAATCTAATGAACCATGTTCTGCACAGCAACAAAATAAAATCACTATATAAGGCTATACAAGAGTACCTGGTACACTGTATGCAACATGATGCACAACCTAGCCACAGCGGATATACATCAAGCTGATGTGTAAAGAAATATATCACCCATCACAATGAGTGTAAGGTCCAGTAAATGTATTACTATTATACCACACAACTTGTTAATGGCAAACCCGTGTCCAAAATATTGCACAATTGGGAATATAGGTTGCATACTGCTGTAGTACACTATGAATGTTGCTAGATATGCAGTTATATGTTTTACCACACATATGTCAAAGGACATGTTCCAGACATACCCACACACACATCAGACATAATTACAGGACACAAAGGTATGACAACCCAGATAAGCTTTCAGTGTGTACTATACAGTACTGTGTGTCAGTACCTACACAACCTTAATCTTGAGAAATGTAATCTGTGATGAATACAGGGACCACACAAAACAGTGGATGCAAGCAATGTGGACATACACCATACTTTGCTGTACAGGCCCAGAGCTGCAAGTAGCACTACAGTACACACAGGATTTGGATTCAACATCAGTACCAATCAATAATCATAGATGTAGTGCTTTAGCCTCCAATGACAGACCCTAGTTAAAACCAAGGGACTTAATCACGCTGTATGCAATAGCACTTTTTCTGCCTAGCAACAGAATACACAGCTTTTGCTAGGATCAAAGCAAGGACCCATAATACCATGACATAAACAGTTTCCCAGTAAGCTATCCCACAGATACATATCTTTGACGTATTCACAAACACATTGACCATCACGGTCAGTTAACAGTACAGAGAATCTATTGCAACAAGTAGATGTAGGTGTGTATGAGTATATATAACTATATATATATATATATATATATATATATATATATATATATACATACATATACACATCCATTGGTGTACATATACATATATATGTAGGCACATATACATTTCACCTTTCATAGTGAGAATATCAATTATACAAAGGATGTGAGGTGTACAGTAATGTAATAAAATAGCACAGTCTTGGGATAAATGCATTGAAGGTGTTCACAGCCCAGATAGCTTTAGCAGGCCTCACTGGCTTCAACATTGCAAACTGAACAAACCACCCACAGTGTTTAATCACCACATGTCATATACCAGCACTGTATGCTGTCTTGTTTGTCACACACTAAAACCTACATACAAATATGCGCATACTAACCTTCACCAACATATATATCTCCACCCTTCACAAACAGTTGCAATATGTCCCCTGCTCTATGCACATATACAGATGTGAATATATATGACACATATATATTTCTCTGTATGTGTGTGGCATACACATACAAGGTCCACACTGTTGTAAGTCCCTGGACCTCAAAGCTGAACTGTTGGGCCTTGCTGCTACACAAACAGGTGTCACATATGAACACACACTAACATTGGGGGGTATATATAGCTACAAAAGCTAGATAACCATACAAGACTGCTACAGCAGTTGCCAATGCTAAGCTACACTTTAATATGACTATCATGCATGTGTTGTTCTGTCACATGAACCTATGAACACCCATGTTTATATAATGCCAGCGCTAATCCCCCCAACAGCCATTGGCCACACTACTGTACAGAACACAGATAACATGGATCAGATCTTTGACATTTAATGCTGAGCTACACATTTCACAGGTATGTCCCACTGCCCATAGGTACACACTGTATTGTCTATAGCAGTAGTTAACCAGAACATCTATGCATAAATAAGTACTGCTGCCACATATGAATGGTTCACATTATGTAGACTATTCTTCAATAACATCTACTACATGCCAGTAAATACATATGTGTCACATACCTTTCCTTTGTATGATTTGGTAATATTTATTTTTCTTTTTCTCTGTCTCTGTCTCTGTCTCTGTCTCTCTCTCTCTCTCTCTCTCTCTCTCTCTCTCTCTCTCTGTCAGTCTCTGCAATAGAGTGATTGAGTTTGTTGGCAGAGATTGCAGCCTGCTTTTGTAGGTATTTGCACATGAGCATGTGATGGCCTCTGCACCAATTAGTGGCCACCTCTTGCTAATTGCATGCAGCCTGCTGTGTAGTAATTGCAGTAATCACTGTCATAGCAACCCAGTACTATAAATTGCTAACTCAGGTAGGTGTGGCCCTTTCAGCCATCCAAGATGGAGATCATCCTTGTTTGCTGTGGACATCACTGCTTAAGACAGAAGGTTGGTATAGTTCTTATAGCAGAAGCCAGGGGTGTAGCCAGAGATTTACATTCCATACTCAGACCTAATGTTGCTGCTTCCTGTACCCACTTGTCAGTGTAGAAATGTACTCACCCCTCAAAATGCTACCCCAATATATATGGAAAGATGTACTTTCTTTTCAACTTTTACAATTAACTGCCATACAAAGCTAGTTATTGAGATGTATTCCTTTGGCACAAGAATTGTTTGTGAACTGCTATACTGTGAATATTCATTTACTCAGTTCTAAACAGTTTGTGCTTTTTAGTGTTGACATTAGCACAAGCTGATCAGAAAAGCTGGACACATTTCAGTACTGTGAGTATGTTTACCTACATCCTTGGTAGACCCTGCACACACAGGTATATTCTACATTTGGGTAGGGGTGCAGAAGTACAGAGATCATAAGTATTATTGTGTGGATTTTATCTTGCTGGACATACAGGGTTGCTGTGTACATGTTAGTTTATCAAGGCAAGTAATCTGTCTGTGTAACTCTCAACTGTGGACCTATCCAATTGGTATCCAGAGAATAGCCTATTATTTTTTGTCTGTGCACCACACAGGTCTTTTCAGCAATAGAGCAATGGCATTGTTACAGTTGGTTGCTACCAGTACATGGCTACATCGATTTGTATTTCAGTGTTGTATTCCAATATAAGGGTATGCTTCCGAAACTCCTTCCAAAGCTATTTGCACAGTGTGTAACAGCAGAAAGGTTGATATGCCTCTGTGTTTCTGCCTCTGCCAGACCTCTCAAACACTCAGGTACATATTTGAACAGACTCAGGGAAACGTAAGGAAAAAGTCAGGGACACCTTTAAAATGTTATTGCCATTAAGTTGAAACATTGAGAGAATCAGAGCATATGAATTAATACACCTTTTCTGAAGTAAAAGAAGTGTCTAACTCTTAATTATTGTCATTATTCATTAAGTGTAATTCACCACCTTTCTGGCCAAAGTCAGTAGTTTTAGGAGGGATTTAGAGGGATGGAGATAAAATTTGTGTCAAAATCAGGGACATCCCTGAAAATTAGAGACAGTTGGGAGGTATGGCCTCTGCCCTAAACAGATATGCCAGTGTTTGTCCTGCTGTGATACTGTGTGGGGTTGTAAAGTGATGGTGTAACATTATTTCCTGCTAGAATGGCTGCTTCTCTTATCACAGTCATGTAATATAATCCCACAACAACTGTTGGTAAAGATCCAAAGAACAAGTTGTGTGGTATGGCATTCCTATTTTTCCTTTACATTCACTCATTCTGATGTATAATATATTTATATCAGCACCAACTTGTTGTATATCTACCGTGGCTTAGTGGTACTTCATGTTGTGTAGTGTGTATAAGGTCCGGGGTCCGAGGCTGACACAGGTGTTTTATTTTGTTCCTGAGCAGGACAAGGGCCCTCACATACAGAGTGACTAAAGCACTTTTAAGCAGTTGTAAGTGGGTTTGCGTCGGTTTGTGCGATGCTTGGCAATGCTTAGCTAAGTGCAAACAAGCGCACACTCATGCAAACCCGCTAACTACTGCTTAATAGTGCTTACTCCCGCTAACCCCCACACTCATTTCTTTGAAAGAAAAGAAAAATGGGGAGATAGGAAAGTGGTGAAAAAGGGGCACAAAGGGGGAAAGACAGTATGGAAAGTAGCTCGGGATGTGCAGGATGGGTGTAGGGAAGGTCCATAGCTGCCCATTTCTTTAACAGCAACAGCTGTGCATATGGAATAAATTTGGAGGTAGATATGAAACCTTCAACCCCTGAGAGAGGGGTGAGGACAACAAAGTATGTTGTAATTAAATTACATTTTATGTGTCCAGTGGACATGTGTGCAAAATAGGCAGCTATGTATGGGGACGTAACTTTTTTTTTTGGGAGCAGATTGCACTTTTTTTTCAGGTGCGAGTGGAATGTGGGGTAGGGGAAGTAGGTATATCTGGGGAGGTAGGTTGGGGAGGTAAACAGACAAGACAAACAAGACACATAAAGGGGTGGTATATGACACATGTGGTGGGTGAACACCTTTGACGGAGAGGGATGTTTGGAAATCGCAAGCCCATGAGCCCACAGATGAAAACATTGGGACTGAGGTCCCCACCCATGGGCAGTCACCACTGCACCTTCACAGCCCAGAGGTTGGCTGTGCTGGGGGCTTTGTAGGAGGAGCACGCTGACCCGGGAGTTGCGCCACTCGTGCCTCAAGCTGGCATAGAGGTTCTGCAACAGAACGTTCAATCTCTCTATGCACCACAGCCCAGACCATTCGAAGGGTGATAGGTGGCCCTCCTCCACTCACGTTTGCATGGGGGTGCCGAGCCCCATCCCCTGCAGTGCTTCCACCCAAAGGTGGCACAGGGCCAATGGAGGAGGAGGTCCCAGGCTGGGCACTGGACCTGCTGGTGCCAGGTGCCATGGTCAACTGAGGTGGGACAGGTGGGTCCACTGGGACCGACCTTCCCATACGAACTACGTTTTGGAGGGTTTGATAAAGATATGGGTTAGTAACAGTCAACAGCATTCCCAATTACTTATAACAGCATGCAGAAGTATTCCCAATAACCCAACACACCAGATTTTCAACAGTTGAAAAGCAAGCATGACACATGCATATATAGAACAATAGTGGACATTACAACAGCATGCATGTTGAATTGATGGTAACAGGCCACCAATATTGTGGTATTTTAACAGGGCACATACATATAAATAAATGCAAATATTTATAAGCCAATAGGATATATGTCCCAACAAATGTTTTGAGATTAGACATACCGATTGAGGTGTGGAATTGCATTATTTATGCACATACAGTAGGGTGGAAAAGGATAGCTCAATTAAGAACTTATATATCCTTCTAGTTTTCACTACATTCCTATTAACTGCAGTTATATGTCCCTTACATGTATTATTACACTACCCAATGTCCTTATATTGTTAAATTGGATTTTGCTAGATCATTATATACATGAGCTGTATCTTACATACAAACTGTCCAAGATGCAGATGTTACTGCTACATATTTTGAGAGTTGCTCACACACACACTACTGCTAAGATGGTACACTGACAGATCTACTTTCATATAATTATGTAGATATGTTCAGGTGAAAGTATCAGTTATATGTTAACAGCTCCCTACATTTCTGGCAGCACACTGACATTTCTGGGGAACACAATACCAAGCTACTCATGTGCCAGATTAACCTGTACATGCTGGGCATGAGCCACCAGTTGAGGGCTGTAAATATGCATAAAAGCTACTGGCACTCCCTTCATCCACATTATATGGGTCTACCCAAGTGTGGGTTAACACTGCTTAATACAACAGTACTATTTGTAAAATGCAACAGTACATCAACATATCAAAGAAAATGACACAGATGGACTCCAGAAATTATACATTTATTAAAGGATTATTACACCTTTATTTATTGGGTTAAAACACTTTTTTGAAGGCTCTCTCATTTATTTTATATAACAGTACATGCAGAATAATTACTAACCTTCCTGATGACGCCGCCTTTGCAACCTGTCTTCATGGGCTTGCTGATTCATAGCCTGGACACCTGCAGCTGTGAAGTAAATGCAGTGATATTGAGACATACCTATCCATAGTATAGACAAGCATAGCAATTCTTACCTGCTTAATACAATGGCTACTTACTCAGTATTGGGGCATTAGGCATCGCAAGGGAGTCCTGGATCCACTAGTCCAGTTGATCCTCCTTACGTCGCTTCAGGTCAGAGTAATTCTGCCTGACCTGCTCACCAGTCCAAGGAACACCAGTGGCACTGTTGAGATCACAACCAAGACTGCTCCAGGCCTCCATTTTATATTGGTTACCCTGGTACTGGACCCGCAGGAGTCTTTCCTCATGATTGTGGACAAGAAGCCAAACCATTACTTTGGTCTCCTCAATGCCCCAGCGCAACCATGCTGACTGCAGAAGGGAGATACAACCAGTTATGGCAAGTATTCCTGCCTGTGGAGTATAAATATGCCTCATTTCCACCACTTATTTGTGATTGGCCAGTTTTGAAAAAACTCAGCTGTAGGCACACCTGCTTAGCTGATGTTGGCAATGTTTAATATTCCTTTGATAGATATGTGGCTGTTGAAAGGGCATGGTTATGAAATGCTGTCATGGCTTAGTGGTTATGTACTGTGACTATAGTGTACAGTATCCTGAGTTCGAGCCCTATCACTGCTTTTTTATTTTCCTACTGGCCAGACCTGAATGGTTAAGGTACAGTAAAGGAGGTGTGGGTGTGTTTAGCCGACTTTGCTCAACTTTGCCCGACTTTGCCCAACATTGCTCGACGTTGCTTGACGTTGACCGACATTGCCCGACGTTGCGCTGGTTAGCACGGTGTGCAGCTATGCACAAATACATTGTATTTGCGCTGGTTAGCACGGTACACACCTACGCGCAAAGACATTGCGCTTGTTAATGTGGTGCTCAGCTACAAGCAAATGTTTTAAATATGCTAAATACTGCTAAAATGTGCTTAGTAGTGCTTTATATTGCTTAAAATAAGTTACTCATGCCTCAGAATGCATAACCATTTCACCTTCATATATATATATATATATATATATATATATATATATATATATATATATATATATATATATATATAATTCATTCACTACTACATATAACATTTGAATGCTTTTTACAAAACTTATACATGATAAATGTCAGGAAATATTTTTGTATACAGATTTCCAACAGAAAATGGAATGTGCAGTAGTGGGACTCAAACTGGGAACACCTCCTCTTTGTGCAAAGGCTCTAACCACTACGCTATCACTATTTTGCTTAATTTGCATATTTTTTTCTTATTATCCTCTTCGGTGTCTAAGCTGCTAACTGTAGCTAAGCAATGGGCAATCCCGCGCAAACACGTGCAAATACGGGTAGCTATATCAGAAATAAAACAAAAAAAATTTCTTTTAATTTTTAAATTTGTACGAGGTTTAACATATGGGGGAGTGTAGTGTTACAATGTACACATGTGAGCGACTCGCTCATGTAACTCAACATTTTTTGGGTTTTGTCAGTGCATGGGGCATGGATTTTTGGACTGCTTAGCAGTCTGACATGCCCCCTACACTTGTCCATGCTCCATGTAAGCTTTAGAGTTGAGGCAGCGCACCCTCATTAATATGCATGGCACGCTGCCGTCATACTCTTAGACTGACGTTTCCATGTAAGACTAATCTAGTCTTACACGGAAGATTAGTAAATCCTGGGGATTGTCTTTTTCACATAATTATTATGTGTGGAACTGTTCACAGACTATATTATTACCCCACCATCATCCTGCTTAGGTCTTCATCACTGTTCCACCATCCTACCTTTGCTTAGTCCGCATTGCTACACTATTTACAGTACACAGCATGATAAACTTATTATTATGACTAATCTCAGATTAAAACACTACTAAATGTCCAGAAGTGGCCCGTAAAACACTTTTCATCCCTCTCTCTCTCCCTGTCTCCCTATCACTTTGTCCCTTCTGTGTTATCAGTCTTTATCCTCAGCATTTATACAATGCCTGGTACTGAGTAGCAATGATAACTGATGGTAAATGACAATTCACTACTTATATAAAAAAAAAAAAAAAAAAAAATGTTTTTACTTTCGGCTACATTAGTCTGCTATGGAAAGAACGACTGATAGCATTATGAAGTGACACTTATTATTGTATATTTTACAGCCTGTATTGCTGAATGTGCACCAGATGAGATAATTCAGTTGTAACTCCTGCTATGAAGTATGCTGCACACAAGCTCCCTTGCTAAAAGTGTTTCCAGCATCCCTTCAAATGTGTATATTTTAGCACTTGACACTTACCTTGCTTTGTGATGTGGTTGGGTAATGATTTTATTATTTATTTATTTATTTATTTATTTATTTATATTTTACATTTGTTAACCAGGTTAGTCCAGCTGAGCGTTTAGCCCGTTTTCAGTGGAGGCTCAAAGAGAAAAGCTTCACAGTCAGTATTAACATTTTACATACAATTAATAAGACATTTTCATTTGAAAATTTTTAACAAGATAACTATTGCAGTAAATCATAACAGTTAAACAATTTAGTACAGTGTCCGACATTGTACAGTAAAGAACAGTTCTAATAAATCATCAAATTGAACAATTGTACAGTAAAAGACATTTATATTAAGTCATACAGAAAGTGGTTTTGTATAATGACAGAGGTCATACTGCAAAAGAAACTGTGATTCAGAGTGATGAAAGGAAGTATAGTATTCATAATTCCTAACTGGTTATATACAGTGTAATTACATAAGGAGTAGACAAGGAATGAAGTGGATTAAGTATAGATATGGAGGAGTAGATGATTATTTAGCTAGGCAGTAAAGGGAGGAGGGAAACAGAGGCTATGGTAGGGTAGTTTCAGGGAGGATGACTACAGTGGCAGGACCATTTGTTTGTTAGGTATCTCCGAGTGGCTAGTTTGAAATGCGTGGTTTGGTTGAGTGACCTAATTTCTAGGGGTAGTTGGTTCCATGTTGTAGCAGGTTTATAGTTATAGAGTAGACATCTTATTTTGGTTTTGAGTTTATAGATCTGTAGAAAGTCCTGGTCTGAGCTATGTAGTGTCCTAGTTGGGGAATATTTAGATATAATGGATAGAAGGCTAAGGCAGAAAGATGGTAGAGGATGGAGTGGATAATTTGCAGTTGAGGTAGTAGCAGCATATGGGAATTCGAGCCAGTCCAGTTGTTTAAGAGATAGGCAATGGTGTGATTTGTAAGTTTGGTTTGCCGCAAATCTAGCAACCTTGTATGTAGTTTCAAGTTTTGTTAAAAGTGTGGTGTTAAGATTTTTGAATAATTGACAGCTATATAGAAGTGTGGGAAGAAGAAATGCATGGGAGAGAGTTATTCTGGCTGTATTGGTTAGATGTATTTTGTTACGGTATAGGAGACCAAGTTTCTGGTGAGTATTTTTGATAGAGGAAGTGACTTGGAGATTGAATTTAAGCTGATCATCAATTATGACTCCTTGCAGTTTAATGCTAGGTTCAGCAGTAATGATAGTGTTATTGCTTGATAGGATGGAAAATGTAGTTTTGAGATTGGTGAGTTTTTTTGGAAGGAAGAGTAGAAGCTTAGTTTTCTTGGGGTTGAGAATTTAATATCACTAAGCCATGTCTCTATAGAGTTGAATGTTGCTTGGGTAGTAGAGTGGAGGTTAGATAGATTATCAGCAATGGTGATGACTGTAGAATCATCTGCATATTGTACAAGTGTAGAATTGGGACAGGAAGTGTAAAGTAGGTTGGTGAAAATATTGAATAGGAGTGGCCCAAGTATGGATCCTTGGGGGACACCCATTCAGATGATTGGGGGGGGGTAGGGCAGAGTGCCATTTGACAGCTTGCTGGTGGTTAGAGAGATAGCTAGAAAACCAAGATATGGTGGGAGGAGAGAAAGTTAAGTGAGAGAGTTTTTCTAGGAGTAGGGGATGGGAGACAGTGTCAAAGGCTTTGCTGAGGTCAAGGAACAGACATGAAACTAGTTTGTTGTTGTCAAAGGCCAGTGATGCAGTATTGGCAAAGGATGTTAGTGCAGTTGTAGTATTGTGTTTAGGGCGAAATCCATGTTGTGTGTGTGTGTGTTAGAAGGTTCTGTTGGAGAAGATACTACATTATCTGTTTGTGGATACATTTCTCATGTATCTTGAAAAGGGGTGACAGAATAGTTATTGGCTTGAAGTTAGATATATCTGAATAATTGCCTCCCTTATGCATATGTAAAGTGTAGAATGTTTTCCAAATTACTGGAACATATGATTCAGAGATAGATCGGTTGATCAGGATGGATACAGGATAGGCTAGGGTTTCAGCTGCAATCTGTAGGAAGTAAGAATGTAGATTATCAGCAAAGGGGGAGCATGGTTTGAGTTTAGAGAGTAGGGATGTAATATAGTTAGTTGAGACTGGTGTGAGAGAGAAAGAGTTTAAAGGATGAGGTGGAGAGGTTGAGAAAGAGTTTGAAGGATGAGATGGAGAGGCTGAGAAAGGGGAGTTATTAGTACTTTTTCGAGTAGGGAGATCATTAATAATGGAAGTTATAGAGTTGATGAAGTGATTGTTAAATACAGTGGCAGTTTCTTCAGGGGTTTTATTTGGACATGGGTTAGGAGGAGAAGTGTTTCCTGGATGCAGTAAATGATTGTTTGTGCTCCAGAATTTCTTGGGGTCAGATTTTAGGGTGGTGGAAGGGTTGGCATAGAAGTCGATCTTGTCTTTGTTGATAATTTTCTTTATTTTATTTCTAAGTTCTTTGTAAGTTTGTAGGAGAGAAGAGGTCTTGGTTTTAGTCCATAGTTTCCATATGCTGTCACGTTTTTTCATCAGGGCTCTAGTTGATTTGGTTAGCCAAGGAGCAGTATTAGTTTGATTCTGATAGTTCGGTGGGGAGCAAGGGCGTTAAGGATGTTGACAAAGGTGGAGTTGAAAGAGTGGACAGCTTCATGTAGGGGAAGTGTTGTGAGGTGGGACCAGTCTATTCTGGAGAGTTGGTCAGAGAAAGAGTCTGAACTAAAGGAAGAGACTTTGTGGGAAGTGATAAACTTGAAATGTCTGGTAAAATGAGGAGTGTGTCTAGTTACTATGATATGGCAGGGTTCACTAAGGGAGTTTGGTAGAGTGTGAGGGTTATGGTAATTTTGGGAGTGAGACATGAGAATCCAGTCTAGAGTAGCTGGTAGGTGTGCCTTACTAATATAGGTAGGGGAAGTGATTAGCTGTCCAAATCCATGTAAACTGATGCATGAGGTAGCATGGGGAGTCTGAATAGTAAGCCAATCTATGTTCACATCTCATAGGATGATGGTTTCATTGTGGATGGTCTGCAAGAGATAGGATAGGATGTTCTCGAGTATGCCTAGATTGTCTCCTGGTGGGATATAAATAGCTACCACAGTTATGGCGGTAAAGTTGTTGAGTTTAACATTGGTAAGTAGGAGTTCAGCTGTAGAGAAAGTGGGTAGAGGGAGGTTTGGACTAGTTCTTGTGAGGTGGTCAGGGTAGAGTATGGCTACCCCTCCACCTATTTTCCTTTGTCTGTCAAGTCTGAGGATGTTATAGCTAGGAGGGGTAATTCCACTATCTTGATTATATGGGTTTAGCCAGGTTTCAGTTAGGGTAACAATGTTAGGAGTATAGTTAGCTAACCAGGCATGGAAATCCTGAACTTTGTTTACTACACACCTGAGGTTAATAAAGTAGAAAGATACTTGCTTTTATAAGGGGGTGGGGTTTGTAGATGTTTGTACAGGAGAATGATTATGGAAGGTAGGTTGGGAGGGGCCTAGGTTAGGATGGATGCCCCCTGAAAGAAGTAGTGGTTTAAAGTAGAATAAATGTTTAAATAGGGAGACATTTCTTTTATGCTTAGAGGTGGTTGGAAGAGGAGGAGATAATTTTATTTTAGGAAGGAGAGTATTATAGTTTGGAATAGAAGGGCTGGTTTGTAGGGGGGTTTGGGCTTTAGTATTTGGATGTAGAGTAAGATTGTTGAAATGGAAGTAGGATGGGGGTAGATGTGTGTGATAGGAGGTGAGGAAGTAGTGGAGGGAGAGTATAGGTATCAGGAGTAATGCTTGTGGTTTGAAGGGCATGATATAAATGTAGAGTATAGTGTAGACAGTGGACAGATGAGGTAAGTGATAAGTAGGAGTGTGTGGGTAGGAACTACAGGAGGGGGGTGTGTCTGTGAGGAAGCTGTTGGGAGGGTTTGGGGAGGAGTAGGAAGAGGTGTGATGAAAGTGGATAAGTATAAAGGAAATGATATGGGGGTGGTTGGGAATGGGGTTGGGAGAAGAGCGAAGTGAGCCTGAGTGTAGTGAGGGCAAATGGAGCGGGGCCCTACTGAGTAGGTGCTGAGCTTCTTAAAAAAATATCTGTTTGCCCTAAGCCAGAACAGTAGGATTTGTAGAACTATAAAGGAAAATTTCCTTTTACCTTGCAGTTAGTCAGCTAGCTAGTATTTAATGGTGGACGGGATAGATAAGGTGTAAGGTATGAGAAGGGGTCTGTAAAAGGCCTCAGGTTCCCGTGGTACTGTGCTCACACTGGGTTACAGATACCTGAATTCCAGGCAGGAATAAGGTAAATGTGTACAGTTTAAAATATTTGCACATTAATTACATCTACAGAGTGTCAACGCTGATTGTCAGGTGTTTGAATCCAACATCAGGTCTAAAATTATGAAGATTATCATCTGGCATTATGTTTTTTCCTATTAAATCATGGATGCATATGTTTTATCCATCAATAGTATACTGTTTGGTCCCTTATGAGTTAAGAATTTATGTGGTGACAATCTGCATCACTAGGTAAAATTTAAAAAATATTGTTCCTACACACAGAGAAGGTGTTATGGTTACAGCTTTGGCATTACCATACATTTTATGGAATATTTTAAGTCTGATGTGTAGATATACGTTTTCATGTATTACGACAAAAAAAAAAACAAATAAAGATACATGCACGGCAGGTTTAAAATCTAGCTAAACTTTAATAAGTGCCTAAGAATCCACTTTATCTCCCTTTTCTCAGTAGTATTTTTAATATTACCTAACCTAAGGTGAATTTGTGTTTGGTCCCATTTTCACAAACATGCCTTGCCAGGGCATTGGTAGTATCTTCTCTGTTTATAGCTAATATATGTTCACGGACACGGTCCCTAAGGGTTCTATTAGTTTTCCCAACATAAAACCTTGGACATATATTGCACGGTGCTAAGTAAACTAAGTCCCTTGTCCTGCAGTCTGCATACTTAGAGAATTCATAGGATCTCCTCGTTGTGGAGTGAATACATTTATTAGTGTCATCTATGTAATTACAAAAATTGCACTTTCTACAGACAAATGTTCCTTCCCTCTCTGATGTTATATTTACCTTATGTTTCATGGTATTCACATAACATAATAAACATTTGAGAGATTTCCTGTTCTTATAAGTAAATTTGGGGCTGTATCCAACTAGTTCTTTAAGTTCGTCATCAACCAGTAGTAGACCCCAATTTTTATGAATCAGATTGCATATTTCTATATTGTTCATTGTGAAGGGAATAACTAATCTACGTGTATTAGAATCATAATTATGTCCTTCTTCTGTGTGTCTCCTGTCTACGTGATGGCTCCAAAAAATGGTCTACCTTTCCCTTTCTGATCTATATCAGCTCCTTCTACAGACAGAGTGCATTCATTATCTTTATAGCCTCTCATTCTAAAACTATTCTATAATCTCTGTAGTTCATGTGTATAGTCATCATCTCTATTGGT
Source organism: Protopterus annectens (assembly GCF_019279795.1). Lineage (NCBI taxonomy): Eukaryota > Metazoa > Chordata > Ceratodontiformes > Protopteridae > Protopterus > Protopterus annectens. Next base: position 1,047,936,097 of record NC_056731.1, read on the forward strand.
CAGCCTAGATGTTCTTAGGCCTTGTCCTTTAACAATGTTTTTATAGATGTGGGGTGGATACATGCTGTCTCTATGTAAGAGATAATTCCTCTTGCATGCATTTTTGTAGACAGTGGTAAATATATTGTGTCCATTCTTACCTAGATGGACATCCAAAAAATCAATTTGTGCATCAGACAAATCACCTCTAAAATGTAAAAAAATGGTGGTATACATTAATACATTTATTCACCCCAGAACGAGGAGATGCTATGAATTCTCTAAGTTTGCAGACTGCAGGACAAGGGACTTAGTTTACTTAGCATCATACAATAGATGTCCAGCATTTTACGTTGGTAAAACTAATAGAACCCTTAGGGAGCATGTCCATGAACATATATATGCTATAAGCAGAGAAGATACTACCAATGCTCTGGCTAGGCATGTTTGTGAAAATGGGACAACGCACAAATTTGCCTTTATGGTATTAGAATTACCCTTGAGGAGTCTTAGGTTAGGTAATATTAAAAATACTACTGAGAAAATGGAGATAAAGTAGATTCTTAGGCACTTATTAAAGTTTAACTGGAGTTTATACCTGCTGTGCCTGAGCCTTTCTTTGTTTTTTTGTTTTGTTTTTTTTTTGTCAAATTTAAGTGTTGTCATTGAGGGGCACTTATCCTCTGTGGACTTGTTTTATTTTGCTAATGACTGCAATAGTCAATGATATGATATAAACAAATACAATTGCATAAGGAACAATACAGCATTCCTTAAACATGTGAACAATCAGCAGATAGGAGGACAGTGTAAGAATGCACTTGCATGATTATGCCACATGTCTAAATGATGACACAGAAAACATTATCTTGATGCACATATGTTCTGACAAGGCCTGTCTATATGCCTGTGGTCCATATTTGCATGAAGCTTGCCATGAGATGACACAGACCACCGTTAATTCCCATTCTAAGTTCATAACCTCAAAAAATAATTATGCATACACTAATATTTTGCCATTAGTCATGCTAATGAGCTGGATGGTGGTGATCTTAATGAACTGATTATGACAAAAAAGAGTAATGTCTTTCCCTGGGATTCAATAAACGAGCACTATTCCTGCATGGAGTGGTTCATGTCTGTATAGCACAGCAGCATGCCTTGCATATTCATGAAGGTGCACTGCTGTGTAACCTACATGGACATGGACCGTGAATAAGTGCAGGGGGCATGTTCAAGTAGTGCACAGACATTGAACATGCCCCCTGCAGTCAAAGTGCCGTACAGCACTTTCTAATAGGATATGGCATAATATTAGAGAATTACTCTAATAGTATGCCAGTATTTCAGTGTCTGCAGACACTGAAATGAAATAAATTATCCTTTTAGTGTCCATGGACACTAAAATACATACAGCAGCAGGAAAGCAATGTAGGGAATGTGTGACAGGTTCTGTGATACACCCCTTGCATTGTAAATGTGCCACAATACACCTCTACAACCTGCTAAAGCAGGAAATGTGTACAAATGTGCAAATAATGGGGGATAAATTCCTGAAAAGGGACACATCATACAAAATGCCCTCACAAACTTTTAAAGTTGATAGAAGACAGGTCTTGCATTAGCATGAATTACTTTAGGATTGAAGTCTGAAATCAAATGTATGCCAATATTCCCTGACAGCAGTACATGTGGACAAAGGCACAAATAATGGGGAAAAAACAATATAAATAGGGACACTTCTGAAAAAATTGCCTTCACACACTTAGAAAATTGATAGAAAACAGGATATGTATTAGCAGGAATCTCTGAAGGACAGAAGCCTGAAAGCCAAATGTTTGCCATTATTTCCTGATTGCAGTCCTCAATGATTTGTCAGAACACCACAATACTCATTATCTAACATAATAATATAATAATATTATAATTTATTTTTTTCCTAGGCTAAGGAATGTTTAAGTGAAGCTAAGTGGGTGTGCACATTATGGTCTTCTGCTTACCATAGCTTAAACATCCCATAGGAGATAAATGCAAATATACAGGTGATATTTCCAAGCTGAGATAGTGTAGTGGGTAGAGTCCCGGTTTTACACGTAGGCATTCATGGTTTGAATACCAAGACAAACAACTTATTTTTATATGGGAAAGTAGTGTTAAAACTATTTTTTAAACTTAAATTATGTAGCAACTTATTTTTGTCAGCCAGGGTAGTGTAGCTAGTGTACAATGTAAGTGTGAGTGCGTATAACATGTGAAACCACCCATGTACACACAAGTGACCCATACAGTATAGTCACACCCCTTGCCAATGTAAAGAAAGCACATAGAGGGATGTCATGCAAAGTACATCATATACACTTAATAAATTAAGTCAGTCCTCTGATATATTAAAACAATTAAACATGAGCAATGATTAGAAATGCTTGGCTATGCTTAGCAAGTGTAGCCATTGCTAAGATGTGAATGCTAAGCAGCAGGTAGCTCAGTTAAGTGTATTTGCACACTGTTAATCACTGCTCAACAACTTCCACTTTAAGCAGTGTTAAAACCTTCTTAGCAGATTTGCGCACTGCTTAGTAGAGCTTAACCTTTTCAATATGGTCCAGTGACAGCAAATGGCAGGAATATCGCACTACTTAAAATGCACAGGTGGGAATACAGCCATAATCTGTTATAGTCCATCTGTGCAGATACAATGGCTGGCATAGTAGATGGAGTGTTCTATCAGGTGCAAAGCTGGAGCATTGGGGAGTCCAGGGTCAAGTTTGGACTCCTAGTTAAAAACCATGAGGAGAGACTGCTGCAGGGCCAGTACCAGAACTCCCAATACAAAGCAAAGGCCTGGGACCTTCTCACATGTGACCTCATCCGTGCTACTGGCATCAATCGGACTGGTGAGTAGGTACGGCACCACTATGCTCACCTAAAGAATAGGGAGGGGGCACTCTTGGGCCAGTGGATCCAAGATGGATGGGCCCAGAATGATTCAGTAGTGTGTAAGTATCACTATCAAGTAGTTTGTAGCAAATACTAGCCTCAGAATGTGATAGACAGATATGCCTAATGTGTGCTTTTCTCCCCTACAGCTGCAGCAGAGAGGGCTGTGAATGTGGCAGCCCACTGTGACAGACTGCTGAGGCTCCACCAACAGGCTGATGAGTACAAATCTATTTTGCAGTATTTTGTTAAAATAGCTAAGAAGAAGTACATTGTTTACTGCTAGCAGGTATACTGTTACTGTGTGAACTGAATAAATAAAAAAGTATGACTGACGAATATAGAAGTACAATAAAGACATTTAAAAACTGTTGTGTTTATTCTGGTATGTTGTTGTAGACATATATAGAATGTATACAGGTTCTTCACAGCAAATATGGCTGTGACAGCATACATTAACTGAGGTGCATCTGTGAACAAGCTGTTAGGAGAAACCATAGATGGTGCAGCTGTAAAACGAGATGTAAATTAAATGTGAAATATATACTGCACTAAGCTCTGAACCCTGAATAGTAATATTGAAAGTATCAATGTGTGTACCATGCAGCATTGCCTTATATTAACCTTTGCTTTCCAGCTTGTAGTAACCCAAAGGAGTAATGCACAGTACAATAACTATCTGTCATGCATGCATCACAGAATTACAAGTTTAGACTGTCTAGCCAAGAGACTATTAGGCAGAAACTATTGAAACAAAAACAACAGTTTTCCAGTAGCTCGATGTGATGAGAAATATCTTAGTCGTTAATTTTGCACATCCAGAAACGGTTCAAATCCAGGGAGTGATATTAAGATGTGTGCATATCTACACACAAGGAAGCAGGAATAAATGTAAAAACAGTCAGGTAGTGTTAAATATTTTCCCCATAGGTTTAACAAGTAAGTAAATGCTGCCAGTAGCTGTATGAAGGGTATACCAATAAACTATGTACAACTTTTCAATTGTCCCACCATATGCCTGCAAATGACAGCAGGGTAGGTACATACAATATGCACTCTTCCCGAATCATTCCTCTCAACTGTATAGATATTCACTGAATGTCTAGATATTTGTCTAGATATTTGGTCAGTTTTGCATAAAATAGTGGTGTCATGGCAAATCAGTGGCAAACCATGATAGACTGAAGTTAGAAAATAATGATAGACATACAAGTGTCAGATGTCATGTCCATCAGAAAACCAATGCAAATGCAAAACCTGTTATTTTATCAACTTTTTAAGTTTGTAAGAACAATATCTAAACATTGTCCATATTTATGAGCCTTTGTCCCACTCGTATGTATGGCTTTGTTCAGATGTCATGCTCTAAGAAGTTGAGAGGTATGTTTCCGATACATCACTCAAGTGTCACACTGTCACGGCTAGTGGTCACTGCTGCAAATAATCCTGGACACAGACAGGAAACCAGTTGAAGTATGCCAGTAGCACACTCACATAACAGCAGTTCAGGGTACCCCTCCTCTGCCAGATATGTAACCCGGACATGTACAAGTCCGATTTAGTCACGTACCCAGAGTTGTCACAGTTTGCCTCATGCCATTCCAGGCTGACAGTTTAATAGGTATGTTTGCACTACAGAGGCTATGGCCATAGCAAGATGTAAAGTGAAAGCAGACCCATAGAGTATTGAGCAGTACTGCTGTGGAAAATAGAAGCATAAACAGTTGTTAATGGATTTTCTGTCCCCCACATCTGCATCAATAATTATTACTCATATACTACGGGTATGTTGTGCTCCAACCCTAATGTTGGGACTTGTGTTATATTATTATAAATATGTTTGATTGCTTGTATGTTAACATATCTTGTTCAAATAACATTGCTGGTGGCCTGTTGCCGTCAATGTTACTGGCATGCTGTTATGATGCATAATGTTGTTCCATTTATGCATGTATTCTGTTTGCTATGCAACTGTTTCAAATCTGTTTTATAGAGTTAATTGGAACATCCATGCATGCTATTATAACTAATTTTGAAATGTGTTGTTCATGACTAACCAACATATTCTGTAAGACCTGAACACCATAGCGCATTTGGGAAGGCAGATACTAGCAGATCCACATGTCCCATCTCATCTGGCTCTGGCACCAGGCCCCAGCATGTCTGGGACCCAACCTGGATCTCCCTCATCTGCTGGTCCTGCATCACCTTCAGGTGGAACCACTGAAGGGGACAGGGTCAGTCCCCCCCAGGAGCGGGTGCTGACAGGAGACTGTCACCTGCAGACAGGTTTGAGGTTTGGTGTGCAGCACCCTTCAATCTGAGTTTGGAGAGCAGCTGTGCCAAATTGAGGGCCACCTGGTGCACCTCGAGGGGCAGGCTGCCCCTCCTGTCCAACCCCCAGCACAGCCACATTTGGGGCTGTGAAGGTGCAGTGGTGACTGCCCATGGGTGGGGTTCTCAGTCCCACTGTAACCATATGGGGGCCCACGGGCTTTGGATTCCCAACTACCATCCCCATCAAATGTGTTTAGCCCTCTCATGTGTCATATGCCACCCCTGTCTGCTGTCTTGTGTGTCTTGTCTGTCTCCTTACCCAACCTACCACCCCAGATGTACCTACAATCCTTCCCCAACTTCCCACTTGCTCCTTAAAAAAAAAAAAGCAAAGGGCATCTGTCCCAAAAAAAAAAAAATTGCCCCATACATAGTTGTCCATTTTGCACATGTGTCCACTAGACACATGTAATACAGTCCAATTGGCTTGACAACATACTTCTGTTGTCCTCACCCTCTATCTGGGGTTTGAGTGTCCAAATTCACCTCCAAATTCTGTACAAATGCACAGCTGTTGCTGTATAAGAAACAGACAGCTATGGACCTACCCTACACCTGTCCTGCACATCCCTAGCTATCTTTCATATTTTTTCCCTCTGTGTTCCCCTTTTTCACCACTTTCCTATCGCCCCTTTTTCTTTTTTTTTAAATAAATTAGTGTGGGAGTAAGTGAATTTGCGCAATGCTAAGTGAAGCCAACACAGATTAAGCACCTGTACTGTTAAATGTGTGTTGGCATTGCTTAACATCTGGCAAACCCACGCAAACCCACTTAAAACTGCTTTAATCACTCTGTCTTCATCAGCCACTGTTCTGCCTAGCAACACAATAATCAACTCTGCCAAGTTTCAAACCTAGGGCTCTATACACCATAGTCAGAGCAATGTACCACTACATCATTTGAGCTGTAGGGATTGCTGTTGCTTTTTCAAACATATTATGCAGTAGAGTCATTCAACAGTAGGAAAAAGATTCTGTAGAATCATTCAGATTATGTATATATACATGCACACATGTATATATGTATGGAGATGTATATATATGGAAAAATACATACATAATATAAATAGAAATATACATATAATATATATACATATATATATATATATATATATATATATATATATATATATATATATATATATATATATATCATCATTATCAGCCCCTTTTTCCCCATTTTTCTACATGGCGTCAGGGTATCGTGTTAGTCGCCAACTCTCTCAATTCATTGCCCCACTCCTGCCTTCTTCAACACTCATGCCTGACTGTCGCAGATCTTTTTTCACACAATCCATCCACCTCTTTGCTGGATGTCCTCACTTCCTCTTACCTTCTTCCTGTCTGTCCCAAATCTTCCTCACCAGATTGTCTTCTGCTTTTCTGCACATGTGCCCAAACCACCTTAATCTGTTCTCTTTGATCTTTTCTGCAATTGGAGCTATTTTGGCTTCTGCTCTTATGACCTAATTTCTTTGTCTGTCCCACAGTGTGCATCTTATCACCTTTCTCAGGCACTTCCTTTCCATCACCTCTAGCTTCTTCAACTGTTCTGCCTATACTGTCTAGGCTTCTGTAACATACAATAGTACTGGTCACACCACTGTCTTGTACACCTTACTTTTCAGCTTCTTTGGCATTCTTCTGTCATAGACTACATCTAATACTCTATGCCAGTTGGCTGCAGCCCCTCTGATTCTAGCTTTGACCTCTTCATTCAGACTACCCTTCTCCTCAACTACTCCTCCCAGATACTTGAAGCTGTTTACCTGTTCCACTAGGGTTGCCACCTTTTCAAATACCCAAAGTGGGACATTTTTGGTACAAACGTCAGGTTTTGCAGGCTGAAACATACCCACAGCCAGTACAAAGGACAGAACCTCACTTTTTTGCCTAAATAAAAGCTTATTCTTGTAGCATTTTAGTTGATTATTCTGTTTCTTATAACATTTAGGTGTTTCAGATACAGAATAACTGTTTTATGCAACTATTACATAAAATATAGGAAATAATTTTGTGCTAAAATCTCAGGACATCTGCCATTTTTACAATATTTTTGCAGGACACAACTGCCCAAAGAGGGACTGTCCCTCGCAAAGTGGGACAGGTGGTAACCCTATGTTCCACTATCTTCCCTTCTATCTCTATTCTCAGATTCTTCTGATTTTCCCCAATTTGCTGCCATTACCACCATCTTATCTGTGCTTAGTTTTATCCCATGTGCCTTCAGATTTGCATTCCATTCTCCTATCCTTTGCCGAAGTTCTAGCTCAGAGTCTGCCTGTACTGCCACACTGTCTGTCTAAGAAGTAAGAACAGCACTAAGGAAGATGAAGTCAGGGAAGGCAGCAGGCTCAAATGAGGTCACAGCAGATATGATAAAGATACTGGGTGAGACAGTGGAGAAATGGCTCCTGAGGGTACTAATAGCAGTGAAAAGTAAGGTGCACAAGACAGTGGTGTGACCAGTACTATTGTATTTTACAGAAGCCTAGACAGTATAGGCAGTCTCCGTTTGCCCTTACAAACATATACAGCTGATAGACCACCAGAAACTGGAGCAGCATGCACAGTCAAATAGAAAAGGGGCCATAACACATACATCTACCCCCCTCCTTACACAGGCCAAATAACACTTACACCCTACACTGCTACACAGTCTTGAAAGTCTGCCAACAATTGCCAGAAATACAAAGACCTCTCAACTGTTCAGAGTCCAACAGAATGTCCAGGCTTTGTTCACATATATAAGGCCTCTTACACATAACATGTCTGGCATTCTGAGACATCACTGGGATGGCATCAGGAATGAATGCACTAAATAATGATATACCCTGCCTATCAACCTATTACTGTATGACATCTGGACAAAGCCTGACATACTTGGGGACAGAGACATATGTAAAATATTGATGTTATAAACTGAGACAGTTGCTGGTGTAACAGGTTTTGTTGTAACATATCTTTTCTGAGGGATATGATGTCAGAAACACAAATGGATGATATCATTTACTGACTGCAATCCCCACAGTAGGCTACTGATTTTCCAAAGACAAAAAAATGTCTGAGGAACACACCAAATGTGAACGTCCAAAATCTGGCCATTCTGCAGATAGCCCTACAGTTGAGAGTTATGTCAATCACATAACACTGTCAGACTTAAAATCAAACAGAAAAGACATGTCCACACACGCCATGTTAAACTAGCATTAATTCAACTGTATAACAGCAATACTTACATTATGTCCCTGTTTGGAACATTCTCCCCCAGTTTGTTGGGCTGTCTCCACAGTTTTTGTTGTAAGAGGTATTTCGAACTACCCTCTGTGATGCTGTTGTTCACACACCTCCATGAAGTCCTCCTCACAGGGAAGGAATAGAGGCAATGCCCACATGAAGTACTCAATTATAGGAGTATGTTGCCATGCAATTGGCATTAGGAATAACAACACAGCTGTTTTGCATGCAATTAGCAAGTGGGGGACATCAATTGGTTCACAGGCCATCGGCTGCTCATGAGCCTTACCTACAAAAGGCAAGCTGCTGCCTATGCAAAACAGATGTACACCCTACTTCTCGGAGAGAGAGAGAGAGACAGACAGACAGAGAGACAAACAAAACAACCAACCAAGCAACACATATTGGAATCAAACCAACTATACTTGGAAAAAAAAAGGTATGTCAAGCAAGCATGTAATGGAATGCAGTAGGGGGGAATCTAATAATGGGAAATAGGAAGTTCAACAAATATGTCTCAACAAGACTTGTTGTACTGATATATTGCTGATAAGAACCTATGGCCATTGCATCTGGGTCTGTCTGAAGTGACATAGATCACAGCTCAGGCCCCTGAGTCACCCCAGGAAAAGATGGCTTACATATGATTACTACTGGAGTGTGTGTTGAATAGTACTGACTGTAACATTGCTAGGCCAGCTACTGGGATGTCATAGATATCCATATGTTAATTGTGAATACAACTATGATATACATGTTTGTCTCAAAAATGTGACAGACCTATACAGGGTATTTCCATAGTAAACTACTGTTGTAGATGTGTGTGTTGAACTCCATGTGATATACTAAGCTCATACCATTCAACTGTCCAGTGTTATGCACACTTACCATATGTGTGCCTCATATTTGTAGTAATTTACTCATAGGGTTGTGTTATGTCTGGCAAATCATTGGCAACCTGTGAAGACTGACATTGCAGCATCTGCTTCTCTTTCTTTTGGCAGTTCCAATTAGGGGTCACCACAACAGATCATCTGTCTCCATTTCTTCCTGTCCTCTGCATCTTGCTCTGGCACACCAACCACCTGCATGTCCTCTATCACCGCATCCATGCACCTTATCTTAGGCCTTCCTCTTTTCCTCTTATCTGGCAGCTTCATCCTTACCATCCTTTTCCCAATATACTCAGCATCCCTTCTCAGCACATGTCCAGACCAACATAATCCTGCTACTCTCTGGCTTTGTCTCCAAACCATCCAGCCTAGGCTGACCCTCTAATATACATATTCCTAATCCTGTCCACCCTCATCACACGTAGTGCAAATCTTTAACTCTGCCATGTCCAGCTCTGACTCCTGTCTTTTTGTCATTGCCACTGTCTCCAACCCATATAACATAACTGGTCTCACTACCCTCTTGTAGACCTTCCCTCTCACTCTTAATGGTACTCGTCAGTCACAAATGACTCCTGACACCCTTCTCCACCCTCCCCATCCTGCCTGTACTCTCTTCTTCACCTTTCTCCCACACTCGTCATTACTCTGAACTGTTGATCCCAAATATTTAAACTCATCCACCTTTTCAAACTCTACTCCCTGCATCCTCACCATTCCTCTATTCTCCCTCCTATTCACACACACATATATTGTCTTAGTCATGCTGACCTTCATTCCTCTCCTCTCTAGAGCATATCTCCACCTTTCCAGGATCTTCTCAACCTATTCCCCAGTCTCACTACAAATCACAATATCATCTGTAAACATCACAGTCAAGGGGGATGCCTGTCTGATCTTGTCTGTCAACCTGTCCATCCCCACTATAAATAAGAAAGGGCTCAGAGCTGATCACTGATGTAATCCCACCTCCACCTTAAATGCATATTTTACTCCTACTGCAGAATGCACCTCTGTCACACCACCCTTGTACATATCCTGTAGCACTCTTACAGATTTGTCTGCCACTCCTGACTTCCTCATACAGTACCACAACTCCTCTCTAGGCACCCTGCCATATGCTTTCTCTAAGTCCACAAAGACACAACACAATTCCTTCTGACCTTCTCTGTACTTCTCCATCAACACTCTCAGAGCAAACATCACATCTGTAGTGCTCATTCCTGGCATGAAATCATATTGCTCACCACTAATCCTCACCTCCCTTCTTAACCTAGCTTCCACTATTCTTTCCCATAACTTCATGCTGAGACTGATCAATGTTATCCATCTGTAGTTACTACAGCTCTGCACATCACCCTTATTCTTATAAATGGTAGCCAAACATGTTTTCTCCACTCCTCATGCATCATCTCGCTTTCCAAGATTTCATTAAACAATTTGGTTAAAAACGCCACTGCCATTTCTCCTAAACACCTCCATGCTTCAACAGGTATGCCATCTGGAACAACAGCCTTTCCATTCTTAATCCTCTTTATAGCTATCCTTACTTCCTCCTTTCTAATCTGTTGCACTTTCTGATTCACCATATTCACATTATTCAACCTTCTCTCTCTCTCTCTCTCTCTCTCGTTCTCTTCATTCAACAGCTCCTCAAAGTACTTTTTCTATCTGCTCACCACACTCTTCTTGTTTGTGAGTATGTTTCCCTCATTATCCTTTATCCCCCTTATCTGCTGCACATCCTCCTAGCTCAGTCCTTCCATCTGGCCAATCAGTACAGGTCCTTTTCTCCACCCTTAGGGTCCAACCTTTCATGCAACCCTTCATACACCTCATCCTTAGCCTTCATCACCTCTCCCTTTGCCATGCACCTCAACTCCTTATACTCCTGTCTACTTTCTTCATCTCTCTGACATTCCCACTTCTTCTTCACCAACCTCTTTCTCTGTATACACACCTGTACTTCCTCATTCCACCAGCAGGTCTCCTTGTCCTCCTTTCTCAGTCCAGATGTCACCAAGCAGCTTTCTAATCATCTCCCTTACTAGCTCTGCTGTTGTTACTCAGATATTTGGTAACTCTTCACTGCCAGCCACTGCCTGTCTTAACTCTTCCCTGAATTTAACCTCACAATCACCCTCTTTCAGTTTCCACCATTTGATCTTTGGTGCTGCCCTCACACTTGACCTCCTCTTCCTGATCACCAACATCATCCCACAGACCAACATTCCATGCTGCCTAACTACACTTTCCCCTTTCACCACTTTACAGTCTCCAATCTTCTTCAAATTGCCACTCCTGCATAGAATATAATTCACCTGTGCGCATCTTCCTCCACTCTTGTATGTCACCCTATGCTCCTCTGCCTTGTTAAAATTTGTATCCACCATCTCACATTCTGCATTCTTTTGCTTAACACCATACCTACCCATCACTTCCACATCCCCTCTGTTCCCCTTCACCAACATGCCCTTTGAAATCTGCTCCAATCACCACTCTCTCAACCTTGAGTACAGTCATCATCACTTCATCCAACTCACTCAAAGTTTTTCTGTCTCATTCATTGCACGCACAACTTGCGAAGCATATGCACTAACAACAGTCATCATTACACCATAAATTTCCAGCTTCATAAACATCACTCTGTCAGACACTCTTTTCACCTCCAAACATACTCTTGGCACACTGTTCCTTCAGGATAACCCCCTACACCATTTCTCCTCCCATCCACACCAAGATAGAAAATTTTGGACCTGACTCCAATACACCCAGCCTTACCCTCCTTCCATCTGGTCTCTTGCACAAACAATAAATCAACCTTTCTTCTGTCCATCATATCAGCTAGGTCTGTCAGTCATACTGCCAACATTAAAAGTCCCTACCCTCACTAACACACTCCTAGCCTTTCTCCTCTCTTCCTGCCATATGAGCATCAGACATCCTCCAGGGTATATCTGTGAATACAAAGGCTACTGTGCTAGCAAATTACTTAAGTGTGTTACAGCAATATTAAGAAAGTGTCACAAATTTTGGCCATCACACCCCCCCATGTATGTGTGCTGTCCTCCAGATGTCCTGCTTTAACAGATTGACAGGAATGACTGAGCAGCAAGAGTATAAATACAGTGTGCCATACTGACATAGAACAGAAATGTATATCAGGTATTACCTGTGCACATGTATGTATGAATAGGTGTACCTGGCTGACTCATAACAACAGATATGGGATGCAAAACGTCAGGTAAATAAGCTGCACATGTTGCACACTTGTGTAATCTAAGTTTCTGTGCATCCAACAGAGTTAGATTTCTACAGCTACTGGGTGTTGCATTGCCTTGACACCGATATGGGTAGTAGAATGAGCATGATTATCAGGTTGGAATTGGAGAGGTATTCAACTGTGTTATGACCTGGTGTTCATGCCTACTACAAACAGCTATATGACCATCTACATGGCTATATGGACTCTGTAATACCTTACTTGTAAAAATTGTCTCCACCAAAGTAGAGTAATCCCCTTTGCTGGACAGAAGCAATACACAAACCACATAATTGGTTGCTATATTGGCTGTACAGGGCAAACTAGGAGCAGGCACTAGATTGGCAGCAAGTCAACCTTTGTCTGAATGAGCATATAAGGTCACAGGTGGATTACTATAAGGCTAACTATGAGTACAAATTGGACACATCCACCAAGGGCAATCACAAGGCCGTCTTCACATATGTCTGCAATCTCAGAAGCAACAACCCAACCCACCCTGTAATGGTGGTCAATCACATCACATACACATACACCATAGCTATAGCCAACCTGCTGCAGACAGGTTTAGGGCAAACATCTCCCCCCTGGCTCAAAATCAGTATAGGTGGATATGCACAGTTCCTGCACCCCTCCCCTCATCATCAGGGAGAAGGTGCATACTGCCTAATCAAAGTCAACAAAAGCAAGTCTCCATGGGACCTGATAACATTCCTGTCTGCATCCTACATGAAATCAGGCATATGCTTCCAGCTCCATTACACACTGTATGCAAGCAAAGCCTGAGCACCATTGACATCCCATCTGCAAGGAAGATGGTCACTGTCATCCCTCTATACAAACATGAATGATGAATGGTGGTTTATGCAATGTACTGGCACACACTGGGGGGGAACATGACACATCATGACCAGAAGTACAATGCAGGTTCATATTGTGCTGATAGATGAAAGTGGTATGATGTGGTTGTAAGTGGTGGCTAATGATAGGAAATATTGATATGCTAGCTCTGTAAATAACTCTGGGCAATGTCCGAGGTCCTTTGATGTGTTTCCCTGTTTTTGTCTTCCAGGTGGCAGCAGCGTCAGCCAGCATACACTGCAGTGGAGAATGCAGCAATCACTGAAGCAATAATCCAGCACCATGCTGTGCTCTACGGCCGTAGCCAACTAAATCTGCAGGAGCGGACTGCCCTGTGGGATGACATTGTCCACAGAGTTAACACTTTGGTCCACCATGGTTGCACATACGATCAGGTCAGGCATCGGACAACTTTGTGCCCGGCAAAGGGCTGCTGCCGTGGCCAGTGACCGTTATGCTACAGGTGGGTGTCCAACCACACAGGCCCCACTTATGGCAACAGAGGAGCTCCTTGCCAACTTTGGGGCAGCCCCCCACACAACAGCCAAAACATGAAACACAAGTCATGGAGTTGGGTGGCACCCAGGCAACAGGCGAGGAGTGTCCAGGTAAGGCCACAGTTCACATCAATTTAATCATGTAGCAGTCATACTGTCTTCTATACAGTATCTAGATGCATATATCAGATCAAACTGTATTTGTGGGTTGGGTTTAGCAATGCACACAAGTGCACATCTATGGTGAGGGACAGCAAATTGTATGCTATCATAGCTTGTACTGTAGCTGTGCAGAAATGCAGCATTCATCTTGTGCCAATGCCAAATGTGAGTCTGCTGACAATACCTCTCCCTCACAACTACATAGGTACCTCTGGTTTGGATGTGGGACAGCAACCTGAAGCCAGTGAGTATGGGATTGTCCTGTTGTGGCTCACAAGTACCCCAGACATGTTAAGGTCATGCATGTAACCATGCACACAACTGTTGCTCTCAGCCATATTGCAATATCTACATGTTCACCTGTGGTGGGGTTATCTGCATTGCATCACAGTGGTCATCACAGGGGCCTATTTGCAGGAGATGTAACATATCTGTAGCATACCTCACAACTGGTCATTGCAAGAAATCTGGACAAAGACTGACAAAATGAGGAGACAAAGGCCCAAAACTTGGGACATATGTTATAAATTAGTGTTATACAGTGCATATAAATGGTGTACACACACCTGTTATAATGCCAGGTATTTGTGATATACAAAAGTGAGAGCACAATAAAACATTTCCAAATGCTTTCAACCTTTTATGTGACCTATAACCTGTACATTTCAATTGTAAAGCAAACAAATCTGTTAGGGGAACAATTATGACACCTAAAAGACTTACAAGAAGCTAGATGCATACGTGTGCACAGGCTGAAGCTAATACTGTGTTGAAGCAGCTTTCAATATTATTACAGCATTATATCTTCTTGGGTACACACCTGCCATCAATTATAGAGACTCTTTGATTAACAGCAAATAACGGTCAGCTGTTCTACCAGGATTATCGTAAATTTACTCAGTTGCCTGCTACAGCAGCAGCCATAGTTCGCATACAGATTACAAAGAAACAAGGGGATCTCATTTGTGAAAGGTATCAGCCCAGAGAAGGGTACACACACATTTCCACAGCATTGCATATACCATGGAACACAGTGAATACAGTCCTCAAATGGTGGTGGAAATATGGGGCAACAGTAACATTGCAAGGAACTGGACATCCCTCCAAATGTGTGGAAAAGACAAGACCCAAACTGGACAGGGAGGCTGTCAGGAGACCTACAGAAACACTACAGGAGTTGCAGGAATCTCTGGCAAGTACTGGTTGTGTACATGTGACAACATTCTCCCGTATTCTCCACATGTCTGGCATATGGGGTAGTTTTGGAAGATGGAAGCCTTCTCACACACAGAACAACATGCAGGTCTGGCAAATTTCTCAAGAAAAATATATCAGGTCCTCCAATAGCATGTGGAGAAATGTGTTTTGGTGTAATGAGACAAAGGTTGCACTTTTTGACCACAATACCAAAATCTTTGTTTAGCACAAGAACAACATAGTGCATCACCAAAAGAACACCATCCCCATGGTGAAGCATGGTGATGGCAGTGTCCTGCTTTGGGGTTATTATTCATGAGCTGGAAGTGGGCCTTTAGCTAAGATGGAGGGGATTAGGAGCAGTTCAAAATACCAGTCCCTTTTTGTCCAAAATCTTTGTGTCTGCTAGAAAGCTGTGGATGGAGAGGACTAACACCTTTCCACACAACAATGACCCATACCATGCATCAAATGCCATAAAAGAATGTCTTCACCAGAAGACAATCAACATTTTGGAATGGCCCAGCCACAGTCCACATATACATCCAATAGAAGATCTGTGGAGTTCCATGAAGAGACCTGTGCAGAAGAGATGCTCTCACAATCTGACAGAGTTGGAGGGCTTCTGCAAGGGAGAGTGTACAAATATTGCTAAGTTGAGATGTGCCATGCTGATACACACCTTCCCAAGATGACTGACTGCTGTTATGAAATCCAAAGGTGCTTTAACAAAGTATTAGTTTATTGGTGTGCACAGTCATGCAAGCAGCCTATTGTACATATTTCAACTCCTACATGTTACCCCTAACCGATGTGTTTGTTCTTCAATTAGATGCACAGGTTATAGGTCACATTAAAGGTGAGAAATGTTATCACATGATTTATGTGGACTCATGTTATATATCAGACAAATCTAGCATGTTAACAGGGGTGTCTACACTTATAATATCCACTGTAAACTTAGAAGGTTGTTTAGTATAACCAGTTCTGTTGTAACATACATGTACTGCAGGTTTTGAAGTGTGAGACTCAAAATATGTCATTAATTAGTGACACCAGTCCTCATATCATTCCAGTGATGTGTCAGATAAACACAGGAGTTATGACAAACAGACCAGAAATATGAGCCACATATGTAGACATTCAGTGACACTCTGCACAGTTGAGCAGTATGTTCTATAGGAGTTGACACTGTGCTATACAGGTGAACAGCAATTGTGTGTACATGGGTACAGTGTGCGCTACATGAAGGCCCATCACCTATTAACACTACTCACATATCACAGATGTGTATATAAGTAGTAACATTAAGTGGAAAGGCCTGCACTGCATGATGTTGTGGCCCTCTCCAGGGTGTGTATGTAGTGGTGTGACTGTGTTTTGTATGTCACTGGTTGACTATTGTGAGGCAATGATGACGGTCATATTCAGGCACAGGTGGTGTTGTCAAGGTCTGAATCTGTGTCATTGGTTAGCATCTCACAGTCATCCACAATGTCCCCACACACAGTCACAATGCCTACACATGCCCCACCCCCAACAGCCACAGATGATGGACAGTTGTCAAATGGTGGCATGGACCAGGCTAGTGTGGTAATTATGGTAGCTGTGAGTGTAGACACTGGCCATAGCCAGAGTGTAGGCGAAGTCAAACACAGGCGGATGGGCAGGGGTGCTCACAGTAGGACTGCTGCTCATCAAGCCACTGTTGCAAGTGCCAGAGCAGGTGTCATCAGATGCATGTTTCAGGCTGTCATGGATGCACAGGCATGTAGTGAACACAACACCAGACAAATACTCAGGATGTTGGATGCAACTCTTCCTGATTTACATGGTGACACACATGACCTTGTTGAGGCCAAACACCAAAATACTGACGTCATAAATAGATGGTGGGGTGAGACCTTTGCTATCCTTAACCATGGCATGTCTGTGCTAGAGTGTGTGGTGGGAGATGGGCATAAGCAATGTGGACATAGAGTCTACGGGGTCATGCACCTTCACACTCCTGTAGTGGAAGTGACACCAGCACTACCATAGGGGGGTAGCTGTCCACATCACAATGGAGCAGGCCATGAGCATGTGGTCCTGTCCAGTCCCACCAAGGACATGGATCCAGCAGACAGCAGTCACCATCAGGAAGCAGTACTGCATCTGACCTTGGGCCTGGTAGTGCCAGTGAGACCCCTGTGTAGAAGTACAGTGTGGAAGAAGACTTCCTTATTAGTTTCAGTCCATTTTAGCCGAAACAGCTGCTTTGCACCACACTGATGATATCATGCCTTCAAATATATTGTGCTTCATACTTGTGGTAAGACTTTGCCAGTGGTGCATGTAGTTAATACACAGCTGTCTAGATTGAGGACTTATCAACCCAGTTGTTCAAGTCAAGCAAAGAGCAACATAACCTGAGTGTTATGACATGAAATCGTGCCATAGTCAATATTGCAACAAAATATTTATGTCTCTTTTAGGCCTAACATAGACTTTTCAACACATTGATCATTTCATGACATTCAAATAGGTGTTCTGTAAACCTTGTAGTGAGATTTCTCCAGTCGCACATGCAGTTAATTTTCATTTTGATAGTGTTTGCAGTTAAGACAGGCATTGATTCAAATGTGCTAATGTGTATGTGCAAAATAATATTGACAGATAAGAATGGCTTACCCAACAAACAGTGGTATGGTTAACACACACTTGTGTGAACAGCAGCATGGTTAAATTCTTTTGATCCAACATAATATTTTTAGTGGATACATGACCATCAGAAAACTTTATAAGTTTACACCTTGCTGTGTGTCCTTTCTGACATCTGGACATTACAATCTCCCCTGACAGAAACTGTTAATACACAGTTCTATAGAGTTTGGAGCATGATAGTTAGGGGTTTAAATTTAGTAAGGTATGTTTGGCTGACAATTGTGACAGAAAGGAGTGGCTTAGCCCAACAATGGTGATATGGCACAGCAGCAGAGCTCCATTTATGAGGACACAGACTATATATTAAGGAAGCCATAATCATTCCAAAACACTGCTGAAGTAATCCCTTCAAATGAGTGCTTCATGACACATCAGATATGATTACTTCTGTGGAATTACACAGATGTATAATGTATGACCTCAGGCAGGTTCTGGCAAAGTAAATTACTGGGAATGTTAGGGAATGCTTACAGGTGGGGGTTGTTTCCTCAAAAGGAATGGCACATATTATATGACTTATTGTAAACGTTTACATACAACTTTTATTTATTTAGTTAGTTTTGCTCACAATATAGGGTTAAAGGCAAAATGGCTTATTCGTTAATTCTTGCTGTGTTTAATGCTGCCAAATTGTCACCGAGTGTGAATGGACATGTGTCATGATACTTCTGACAGCATGCAGTATCCCCTGAAGAGAGGCTACTAGCTTAGTGGGACTAATCCGACAAACAATTAATGCACCGATTGATACTTTACTTTTATATTAAATATGAGTGGCTTTCCAAAGAAATATCTTTATTATATGTTCTGTTTCTTGCTCATTTATGAAGATCTACTCAGACAATGGCCGTTTGTCTAGTAAGATCCCTTCCTGCTAGATGAACTCCATGCATTCATTGAGAAATGGTACCATGCAGCAACTTTCTGCAGCACTGATGTGTCTGTTTTATACTACATGGGACTGACTTATCGGAGATATCTGATTTCTATCAGAACAAATATTTCTTCAATGAAGTTAGTAAAGATAGAATTATTGCATGTATTTCTGAACTGCAGCAGAACCAGGATCGGATAGACACTAACAACTACTTTATAAGGAGTCAGGCACTATGCTGAGAATTTAGAGTACAATTTGGTGGGTCTTTCAGACATAAAATAAGCCTTGCTGACAAGACTGTAACCTAGCAACTCACACTAAGCTTAAAACTTTTTAAGGGCTTTGACATAAAAACTTTTCTTTTTTAATTGCAAGCAAGCTTGTGAAAGGATTTTAATATAAACAGTTACCTATCTATCTATCTATCTATCTATCCATGCACACACATATATATATATAGTTAGCTATAGACATCAATATCCGTATTTTACTTTCAAGGGCTCAAATTCTCCAAATACTGTGGATTGCTTACATCACTGGACATGAACGCCATACATTCAGATATAAACTATGAGATGAAAACAGACTTTCTTATGACAGTGGATAAAAGGACATTTTTTTTTGACATATGTTCAAATATCTAGACAATAGGATCAATTTTGGGAGTTATAATGTCAATGTGATAGTTACAAGATGAGGCATGCTTGCTGAAAGATATCATTATACATTTCTTGACATTTAATTTTATTCCTCAGTTTTTACATCAACTGTTTAATAGGAACAGATCCTGTTGAACAATCTTGATGCCCGCTGGGAAGTTCATGATGGCACAGAGTTTGCAGTCATCTGCAAACTTAGACAGGCACAAGTTCTTAACATTAGAGTTGACCTTTGAGAAGTAAATGCCTAAGAGGAGTAGCCCAAGGACTGAACTTGTGGGTATACAACTTCTGACAGGTCTTTTGGAACAGATAGATGCACCCACCCTTATTTCCTGGTTTCTACTTGTGAGCCAATTTGCTATGCAGCTTGCATAGGGATTTACATTATGAAAGAAAATTTGTGTATGATACACAAGTCTGGGACAGTGTTGCATGTCCTCCTTGTGAGGTCTAGTTTAGCTGTGTGCATTGATTTGCTCTACTTTATTTCTACACTAACTTTTCAGGGAAGTCAACCAGGTTAAGTAGTCAGGCTCGGCACTTGAATCAGAACTGGCTTAGATTTGGAATTTGTAGGTGAACTACATCCTTTTTTATTCACTTCATAAAGCTACTTTTCATGGCATTACAGATGAAGCTGATCAGGCTTATTCATATGTAATTACCTGGGTCTGTTGATACCAAACATACATGCAAGAGAATAACTGTCCTGTCCTCCATTCACCCAGCATGAAGCCTGTTTAGAGGCTGATACTGAATAGCATCTGTAGAGGGTTTGATAAGTCATGGTTTAGGCTGATCAGCTGGCAGCATATTATGCTGGCTGGCCCCATACAATTATTGTTTGTGGCCTTTGACAGCATCTTGAGGACTTGTTCTTTGGAAATTTGAGGAAAGAGGTATAGATGCAGGTATGTGAATTGAAAAAACTGGAAGGTAGAAGTGAAGTTTGAGCTTAATTTGCCCGCTAGTAGTTTGGCAATATCCTCTGGGTGTGAGTATGTGATAATATTTATAATTACCTCTGCACAGTTCTGGCATTATTTCTGTGGTTTCTAACATTACTAACAAGACATTGTGGTTATCCTTTACCAAGATGAGTATTTTTTTTCTCTACCTCATATCTGCTTTCATTGATTTAATCAGTATTTGAATTTCCTTAGTTAGTGTAGAAACAGCATTTTTAGCATCTTGACAGTTATATTTATTTTTGCATGCAATGGCTTTTTTAATTACAGAGCCTGTTTATATCATGGTTCCACCAAAGAAGTTTATTTCTGAATTTTCTGTTGTATTTATTTCAGAGTGGGCAGATGCATCTGTACAACTATTTACATGGGCATGGAGTTTGGAAGTACAGTAAATGATTCCATGCAAGCAGTGGGGTGATGAAGATGGAAGGGACTTTGAATTTTACCAGGTCATCAGTCAGTTTTAGTAGATTAGCCTTTGCATAATCTTTGAATACTGAAGTACTGGAAGTTGTCTCAGGCTCAGTCTTATGGTGACGTGCCTGATTTATTGTCTGCTTTCATTGATTTAATCAGTATTTGAATTTCCTTAGTTAGTGTAGAAACAGCATATTTAGCATCTTGACAGTTATATTTATTTTTGCATGCAATGGCTTTTTTAATTACAGAGCCTGTTTATATCATGGTTCCACCAAAGAAGTTTATTTCTGAATTTTCCGTTGCATTTATTTCAGAGTGGGCAGATGCATCTGTACAACTATTTACATGGGCATGGAGTTTGGAAGTACAGTAAATGATTCCATGCAAGCAGTGGGGTGATGAAGATGGAAGGGACTTTGAATTTTACCAGGTCATCAGTCAGTTTTAGTAGATTAGCCTTTGCATAATCTTTGAATACTGAAGTACTGGAAGTTGTTTCAGGCTCAGTCTTATGGTGACGTGCCTGATTTATTGTCTGATTTCACTAGGGAGGAAGTTACAGTTAGTGGGGAGCAAATCTGCTCCATATTCAGGGATTTGTTAGGTTGAGGTGCAGAATTATTGGTCCAGAGTATTTATGTTGAAGAAGTCCCAAAGTTATTGGGCATGCATTTTTGAAGATGCATAAATCTCCCAGATTATGGAGGGGTAATTGAAGTCTCCTGAGAGAATGGCATTTGGCTTAATACCTAAGGACTCAATACTTGTTAATCTCTAAAGGCAGTAGATTAATTACATCACATGTATCTGGGCTAAGGGACACATAGAGGGTATCCTGTAATGACCTATGATATGATCATTTTTTTGTTTTGTTTTCTAATAGTAAGTTGAATGTTGAGGAGCTCAAGGTCATTAAATTGTCTAATGAGTCTGTAGTTAACTTTTTTTTTAAGAATATGGAGACATCACCACCTTGATTAACTCTAATATGGTGGGCTTGAATGTGTGATAGGTATTGAAACCATGCACTGATGGAGTATTTTCATTGGTCTTGTATGAGGTCTCCACAATGCTTGCTGTATATACCAATATTTTTGAAATGAAGAGATACTTGTAAGGTATGGATTTTTCTCTTAAAACTCCTGACACTGAGCAGCAATGCCTTAATGTTATCTTCATTCTGGTCTGTTATGTTGCTGAAGAAGGCAAAATTTTTGTGGACAAGGATTTAACCAATTTACAAAAGCCTTGGGAGAAACGTTTCAGGTGATCCCTTGTAAAGTAGTTAGGTCTGTCTACCTTCTCCACCCAGGCTGCTATATTGTACCTCATTTGAATGGCATTAGAAGCTAAGCCAATTTATTGGAAAGAAGAATATGTTGCTCATATTGTTACATCATTCTTAGTGATGGTAGAAGCTGCTCAAAGCTAAGATGATAGCAGCCTCAGACACACATTCCAAGAGTGCTATCATGTCTATCTTCATATAGTCCAGGGAAGGATGTCTCAAGTCATTTACACCCACATGAACTTTGACTGCAAGGACTTGAAGGCTAGCATAATGTGACAAATCCTGGCACCTGCTAGGCACCTGGGAGTGACCTTCTCCTTCTACAGCCTGGTATTTTATCTCTGTTACTATATCCAATTCTAGTACAGTTGGTTTAGATTTTGATTTCCATTTTCTATTAATTGCTTTTTACAAAAACTTTATGGTTTAGTCAGATTACCTGTAAGAGCCTCAGCATATAAAGGTGTATGAGTTTGGTCTGAGCTGTGTCTGCTTTGTTTAGTGTGGGTTTTGGGGTACTGACAGCCTACATGCTATTTGTTGTGGCATCATGTGAGAGTCGTGTCTGCAATAACATTGTATTGCTATTCTTTTCACACTCTGTTGGCTGGTTTAAATTGGTTTAAATAGTAGTAGGTTGCTGCAAATGTGAGTCAATTGCTACATTATCTCTGGATGCCTATTTCAATGAGACTGTCTGCAGACATGGTTGTAAAGTGCAGTTCCATGGTTACATGTGCATACTGATGGGGGATGTAGGCAGAACTGTGCCTATAAAATCTGGATTTGATTTACTGGCTGTACTCTCTGTCTAAAACAAACACTTTAAGTCTACACACAAGGGGCAATACTCTCTCTAGTGTAAACCAGAGCCTTATCGTGCAACTATGTGAGACTATCTAATGCAGGAAGTAGGAGGGGAAATCAGGATACCCACAGTATCTAATTCTGTATACAAATTGAGCTTTACTGCTAAAACCTGAAGTTTGGAGGGGCCTAGGTCCATTTACATGTGATGTAGTGTTTACAATGAGCAATTCTCGAAACTCCTCCAGATGGGTCTTGCATTGCTTTATACGTAAAAGGAGACTGATTACCCTGATGGACTAGTTGCACTAAATGCTTTTCTCTCTTCTTGGATTACATGAATGCAAGCAAGCATGACGGCCATGCTGGTAGTCATTACTGCATTCACCAGTTTACCTTACAGGTGGAGCTGTTGCTGTGGACAACCTTCTGCCAACATAACTCCTCCATTATTTTGGATATATTATTACAAGCAGGTTTTCTGCCTTCAGTACCAGGTCTGATGTACAGATTAAACAACCATGCCTGAGAATGTTGGTCAAACTAGGAGGATCCAGCAAATTCTCAGGCAGTTTTGGCTCAATGATCAGAGTAGGTCATTATGTTCAGTAACATATAATGTTAGCAAATCTTATTACCTTGTCTGGGCATAGCAGACTCCCTTTTAATTCAACACTTTGGCATTGAAAGGAATTGCCGTAGGTAAATCCTCTCTCCCATGATGACCACTTCCTTATACTGGGTTATTCTTATCTGTCAGTGTATTGTGAATAGGATGACAGAAGTTGTTTGGTTTTATTATCCAATCTTTATTGAATGTGATGAAATAAGTTCCACTATATGTTTTCAGTAGAGTTAATGAAGTTCATCATCTGGACATAGGAAACCGCTTTTTCTAATGGCTCAAATGTATTTTTGTCATTTATAAAAAAAAAGATTAATTTATAAAGAAAAATAATACTAGAATCTATTCTGTATTTGTTCAGAGATTCAGCAGTAGCTAGCAATTCTTTCCTTAGTCAATTAGTTTGTATTAATATAAATGTTAATGTCTTATAATATCATGCTCCACAAAGGATGGAGAGTTTGACCATGCTTCTCTTAAAATAAGCTGTTTGTCCAAGTGACAGATACATTGAAAAATATTTTTTCTAGGTAGGGATACCTGTTTAGTGGACTGTTTTTCCATTGACCTGTCTGTTCTTTTGATGTAAAGGAAAAGCAGATTGAATGTTAAAGACATTTGTGACCCAGATTGGAAGTAAGTGAGCCACACTCCACCCATCCTTATTCATTTTTGCTAACCCTGCCATTACCCTCCCACATTGTTTTATGGTGTTGTGAGTTTATTTATTGGGGAAAAGAGGCTTTA
This sequence comes from Protopterus annectens, assembly GCF_019279795.1. Lineage (NCBI taxonomy): Eukaryota > Metazoa > Chordata > Ceratodontiformes > Protopteridae > Protopterus > Protopterus annectens. The sequence continues at coordinate 1,047,960,562 of NC_056731.1, forward strand.
GCTTTTATTTATTTATTTATTTATTTTTAGTTTCTACCATTCAGTAAACTATGCATTTGGAAATGATCACTAAAAATGCACACTCACACCTGTATCTATAAATTAGCATCCACGTCAGCATCAACCCCCTTTTTCCCATATAGTGCATACGATTGTAGTTCCATATCAACAGTGGCCATCAACTAGATACAGTGTTCACACTTTCAGGTGACTACCCCTGCTGCAAAAAATATAGATATACACATACACATACACACACACAGACACAGACACACACAGACACATACACACACCCTATTTTGCATAGTATGTATTTGTGTTTGGTGGCTCAGCGATTTTCATATATCCTGTTCCCTGTCTTTCTTGTTGGTTTACCAGTACAATATGAGTCGTAAGCATGCAAATTACTGCAGAAATAATGAATTCTAAATACATGTGAAAAAGGCAGGTATCGTATAAGAGGTATTTGTTGAAGCACAACAGAAATTGGGACTGACGCCAATATATTTCCACATGCTGCAGGCATTGCACCTGTACTTTCCTCTGCATACACTGTTTTGTTCTTAGTTTTTATTTTATTCAAGCAATTATTTAAAAATGTATTGCTTTGATTTTTCTCCTAAGAATTTACATATCAGCTGACTATCCAACAGAATTCACTAGTTGCTTATACAATACTCCTGACTTGGCCTTTGTCTAGTGAATGCACAATTGGACTGTCATATTGTACTCTTAGATTTTCCTCACTAACTCACTAATTGGTCAGCTTGTTCATGGCATCCTGTATGACTACTTCACATGCTTCTCCACCAAATCTGAAACCTCTTTTCAAAATTCTTTGTCCAAATCTATTAACATTATGTTAATTTCCTCTTTATTAGATATTAATTACTTTAACCTCTTGCACTGATTTTGACAATAGTTTGTTTTAAAAAACATGTGTACATGCTACTTGTAAGGAAGATAAAATTAATATTTGTGTTTTAATAACTGATGACTAAAACATGTATCAAACTTTCCATCGGCTTGTAAAGCACTATAGGTGAGTAGGAGACTGAGACATTTATAATAAAACTGTGCTGTATATTAGAGGTTTTTATAGCAGCATGCGTATGTTTTGTGCGACAGCACTGCTACATAATAAGTGAGGAATATTGACAACATGTTGTCAAGTTGTTAGGTAACATTATATACCATCACATGACATATCACCGCCATGACACGCTGAGTGAAAAGGACAAGTAGGAGAAATGCAAATTAACAAGTTGCATCTAGATTAGCATTAGTCACTTAATTTTATGAATTAGCAGCATGCATGAATTTTGGAAGACATTCTTAAAAGTTTTGGAGACTGCATGTTTCATAAACCTCTCAGAATTCTAATCTGCTAATAAAGCCATTATAAAAAGATATTCTCTATAAAGGATTAAACACTTCCAATAAATTAAATGAAATACAAGCCAAAAGTTATAACTATGTGAAGATAACAGAAAGATAAGATATAACACTGCTAAATTATAGACTCCAAGCAGTAAGCATATAAGCAAATTTGCATACACTCACACATGTATGTGGGTGAATATAAGTAGATAAAGAATAACAGACAGTTACACTGTCCATTTAGATATCTGGAAACACGTGCACCCTTATCTACCTATCTATCTATCTATCTATCTATCTATCTATCTATCTAGGTATGTGTGTGTGTGTGCCTCCAAATATCTAAATAACTGTAGATATATATATATATATATATATATATATATATACAGAGAGAGAGAGAGATGGAGGGAAGGAGAGAGGGAGAGACAAACAGAGAATGTGGGAACATTATAGTATTATTGAAACATTAGTTTTATATAAAGATGCATTTAATGTAAGGAGTTCTATTTTTGAATTTCAAAAATCTCTGAATGTTTATTTATTTCTGTATGGATATAAGAGCACTGGTACCTGTTGATATTGGACTTGGCATCTACATCAAAATGACAAAATAATGTCCTGTTAAAACTTGCATTAGTAATTTTTTGACTATTTTCTTAGAACGTTACAATAACTTTCAAGCTTATGTATGCTATTCTGACTCTAGCTGGTGTTGGTACTACCATAAATCAAGACAGTATTATAGTACTATAAGGTATTGCTGGCCTCTCCTGTCAACTATTGAATGTGTGTGTGTGTGTGTGTGTGTGTGTGTGTGTGTGTGTGTGTGTGTGTGTGTGTGTGTGTGTGTGTGTGTGTGTGTGTGTGTGTATGTTTGTGTATGTTTGTGTGTGTGCACACGCGAGCACAATAGTTTAAATTACAGCTACTGTGAATAATGCAATACTGCAAATCATTAAGTTTAGTGTGAGTTGTGAGAAAGGCCCAAGAAGTTATGGTCTATAACTCTGCTCTGTGTGTGCATCTTTAAATATACAGCCCCTAGGACATAAATATATCAGAAGCATTTTCAGCCATTCAACTGTTCAAACATTTCTGTTTCTGTACTATAGAATCTGGATTTGTCAGTATCTCCATTTTGTAGAGAATGTTTTAATCTAGTGTACACATTCCACTATCTTTCACTGCAATTATTGTCCATTCACATTTGATTTAAATTCATATTTCTTTATCCCTTTGTGCTTCAAATCTTGATCACTTCCTAGTTCTTCCAGGAGTTATTTATATTACAATAATTGCAGACTTTTCAATTGTCACTTATTTTCTTCTAATAACTATTTTTATATTCTTTAATTTTTCTTCTAAGTTGTTTTTTTTTCTCATGCTGCCTATTTCTTTTTTTCTCTTTCAGTCCTGAGTTAATATTTACATATATTTGTCATTAAAATGTTCCTGGCAATTTACAAAAGGCTATCATCATAATCATTGTTAATTGCACTGGGCACAATGAATGACAATTAGCCTTACCATACACTGGTTTTAAATATCATTTGCATGAAATAATTATCTTATTTTTTTCCAACAAATCCAACACTTTCTATTGCCAATCAGCTCCACTAAAGCTGTAAGTCAGACTGGAAATGACATGATAATACATTTCTCAAATTGTATTCATAGTTGTAAAGGCAGTTTTCAGTAGTCTTCTGAAATACTCCTCCTTAAAGCATTGCACTTGTTTGTTCTTGTTGCATTGCTGAAATTTCATTCATTTTCTGATATTGATATACTTCCTCTTGTTCCAACTATTTTATAGCACAATCTACTCTTGGTTTAGTAAGTTTTTGTTGACAGTTTTCCTGTTAAATGTTGCATTGGGATACTTGTCAAAGCTAAATGGTATTTCTATGTATTCTTACAAAAAGATCTGTCTTTATGTTTGCCATGTCTTTTCTAACTGATATTCTTGGATCTCTAATATCAGAGACTGGCAGAACATTCCATAAGTGACTGACACACTATTTCTCAGCTAGAACTACACAATAGATCAAATATTCCACCAGCTCTGTATGCTTGCAAGAAGCTATACAATTTTGAGCAGTCTCAGAAGATTTAATCTATCACTGATTGCTATCTACACTAATTAACAAGCTGGTTATTTCAATTCCATGCATGCAGTTTTAATAACCATTTTTTGAACAATAATGCAATGGAAGAGCCATGAAAAACCCTGGCAATGGTTCCATGTAGTCTAATCATAGGTCTCAACCTTCCATGTCCAATATGAGGAACACTAGCCCTCATAATGTGGAACAAATGGGCAAAATGTGGAACACATACTAATGGCTTACTAACAACTTCGACTAGGAAGGTCATAAGATGGTTAAAATAAGCTGGTTTTACTTATAAAGTAGATTTTTTAATGAATTAATGTGATTCACTTCTATTTACAATGGATTTCATTTAAAAAATTCCTAACACTGAATGTGTGACAGAATCTTTCAATGTGGAACTTTGAGGAAATTCGAGGAACATGAACATTTTAAGACCCTAAATGAGGTGCATTCCTCGTAATGAGGTACACTTGAGAGGTATGAGTCTAATGGCTTTTATGCATCCATTTATGACTAAACTGCTAATTATTTATCTAAAATGAAGCATACAGGATTTGAATGAATATAATGTATTGTACATACATAAAAAATACGCAAAAAGTCTGAATGCTGTAGTCATTATTTTCTATTGGAGATATACCGACATTTTAAGATACTTAATCAAAAAAGAATAAAAGAATACTATTTTATATGGGGTACTGCAATCACTTTACCGATGAGACTGAAATGTGGAGAAAGAGGAACAATGGCAATAAATATTCATGCTAACATGTCCAATACATAAAGAATGAATTTGCACTAATTTACAAAGGAGCTAAGCTTGATAACTTTTGGAGGAACTGTTTCTAAACAGGTATTGTTTGATAGTGAACACATGTAAGTTTCAGACCATTTGACAGGACTTGAATGGTGTTCAGTCTATTTATCACTCTTACTAACAGTCTGTTGATTATTCCATGGTTGAGGTGCAATCACTTTAGGTAAAAGCGCTTTGAATATAATTCAAACACTCCTCATGTCTCATGAACTTTGGGACACTAAAACAATTGCATTCATTCTTTTCTCTTTTTTTCTACATCTTCAGTTTATTTGCCTAAATTGCTTAGTAGCACAATTCACGCAGATCAGATAGGCAGAGTCACAATGCTCAAAATGAATGCAATTTATAGATATGATATTCTGCATGGCACTGTACCAAATTAATTCACAAATTTCCTGTCTATAAATACAAAGTGGTATGGATAAAACAATTAATCTGATGAGTGCACTACCATCCTATGTAAGTAAGTAATACATGCAACTAAAACATATAGGCACATCCACTCATCCTGGTATACAAATAAATAGGTATATGGACATACAGGTTTGCAGAGATACTCAGATACACATACACACACACATACAGACAGACACACACACACACACACACACACACGCACACACACACACACACACACACACACACACACACACACACACACACACACACACACACACACACACACACACACACAAAAGCATGCATACAACTAGACATCTATGAACAGTACACTCTCAATTCTTTCAGTCCATAGGAACGTCTGTGGCCATTGAACGCACAGTGATGTAAATAAATTCATCTAAATAAGTCACACACACACACACACACACACACACACACGCGCGCACACACACACACACACACACACACACACACACACACACACACACACACACACACACACACACACACACACACACACACACACACACACACACACAGTTTCAGTATCCATACAGTCATACACAGAAAATACTCGGTGCTACTTATCTAGACTTGCCATCTGAACAGAGTTCAGATACTTCCATTCAAATGCAGGTGCAATAAGCTAAACTGATGTGCTCAGTTATGCATTTTATGCACTACTCTGCATGAATCTTATATAATATATAAATCTATAAATTCCTTTATACTAAAGATTCCTTGTAGAAAGCACTCAACTGGAATGTGTTATGGCCTACTTTAAGAGCTGAGTTGGCCTAGTGGGCTAATGCACTATACTGTAATAAGTCAAGCCCCTTTATTACTGCATTAACACACATTTCAAAAAATTCTCACTGCTAAATAATATATATCTGCTGTACTGCAAAGTGGGCATTCTATGCATTGAATTGGCAAACCCCTGCCTACTATGCACAGCTACTTGTAAGACTATGAATTCCACCTGTAATTTCAGCTCTTACATTGCTCTTTAAAAATCCTGGAAAGCTGTCTTGCTGTAACTTCCATACCAAAAATCTTTCTCTCTCTGCCCACATTTCCAGGGAACCCATTATCCTTATTATGATTTCAAAACAATTTCTCCTTTCAGCTCACTGGCATTTGAGATATATTCTGCTTTCACTGCCTTAAGAGGATAAAAACCCCTTAAGAATGCACAATTTACTTCACAGAGCTCTTGAAGTAATAAAGAAACAGTATGAACTAAATGTCATACTTTTAAACTGGGCTGATGGTAGGGTCTTATAGCAGGTGTACTTGTAAAACTTAAATGGTTAGTTTTCTGTGCACAGTGCATGTATTGGCAAGTAGTTTATAAAGAACACACCAGAAATAAGTTAAAAGATTAAAAGAGAGGGTAGCTAAGCATATGAGAGCTATCAAAAGGAATGATTTGAAGAATGTGTGATGCAAGCGCAATAAACAGTGCTTAATTTTAAAAGTTTCTTCACTAAAAGAGAGTTGAGCAATATAGCTTGAGAAACTAGTGAGATAGGGGGTTTGTTTTGGAAAAAGTGAAGCAAGAGTCTGGGGTGGATGCTGAATCACTCTTAGATCAACAAGAGCTGATGTGGCAACTTAGATCTAACACCTTCAAGCCCCTGGGGTTGAATGACAGTTTAAATTTGACATGTTTTTTAAAGCTGAAACCTTTTATTTAGAGGTGTGTGATTGGTTTAAAATTGTCATATGATGTGATGCAATGTTTGTATAAATGTTATTAGTTTTATAACTGGATTTGTCTGATGAAGTTCTGAATAAGTTTGAATAGAATGAAGTGCTTATGAGTTTTTATTAATGTACTGGGTGTTATCAACACCTGTATTTAGGGATCTTAATGTTTTTATTTAGATGGTGTTTTCTCAGATTAACTTTAGTGGTTATTTAAAAATAACTATTGAAACAGCCACTCCTATGGTCTGTATCACCATGTGTACTCTGAGATATAAAATTATAAAATAGCATGACAAGAAGAAGAGACCAGAGCAATTTGTAATATAGACACCTAAGTAGCTTCTGTACTGGGAACAAATAAGCTGGTATAACATAATTTTCAATTTTATATGACTATGATCAAAATACCAATAACACTATTAGATCTGGAGAATATAGCACCTCTTATTATATTGGAAGTGGTGTGAAGATCACTTTTACCAAACATCAAGGAATGAAGTAATACTGATTTCATAAAGTTTAACTGTATTCTGATATATGAATGGTGTCAATTCTTGCCATAACAATAAAGTATAAACAACTGGGGAAAATGAAAAGAGATACGATGCCAAATACGATGGTATGACACCTTTGTTGAGTGTAAATAATGGCTATGAAAAAGCAACATGCCTCAAAAGCACAGCAATAAGATTTAGAAAAGAGGATACCATGGAGCAAAAGCACAGACACAAGAAACATTATTTCATGTAATTGGTCAGACTGGAACTTATGTTCCCAGATGGAGAATTACCGACGTTGCCATGCCATTCCTGAATAATTAAATGAATGAGAGGATCAGGTCCATCCAGAAGGCAAGATTGGAGACATCATCTTCTCTGGAGGTATACCAGGTATGACTAGATGGTATGAAAACAATTACTGCAATTCTGGATTAGCTATCAGAATGAAGCATAGATATGAAGGAGCATTTAGTGACACTAAATCACAAAGCTAATGTGTGTACTGACATTTGATCTAACCAATAAGACTGGTTCTGTGCTTGATGTTGCTGTTAGTATTTCTGTTCTAGGATACTGATGTGAAGATTAAGCAATTTTTTTATTATAATGTGCAAAGCCAGAGTATTTCTCATGGATTGAATAGATGGGTGGAGGCATTACAGGACAGTGGCTAGAAGGTTTGAAAATAATCAAATGGATTTACTTAAGCGTCACTGGGGAGAGATCAAAGGGCAAGAAACTTTATTTTTCTGATACTCAGATCTGCCTTGTAGCCAGATATGGAAATGTGTACATATACATTATCGTGAGTTGGAATTTTATTTGCCTTTGGTTACAGTTCTAATGGAGGTTGACAGAGAAAAGATCTATGTAACATAAACTGAAACTAGTGCATCTTAAAGTATTTAAACTCATTTATCATCTTAGCAAATCTGTACATTTTAAAATATTATCACCACTGTATAAGAAAGCAATAACGTTAACATTATTTCTAAACATTAACAAATAAAAATGCATTCTTTACACACAGGAAAGCAAAATGGCATGTATATTAATTACACATAGCCACAGATAACCTTTAAATATTCACATAAGGAACACATACAGGTAATGTATAGTAGTACTGTACAGACGTTATTTGTAACAATTTTTCCTTTTTATTAGTTCTTTTTACAGTAATACAAAGTAAAGTAATATCATACACCTTAGTTTGGTTTAAGAGAGACAAAAGACACTTAGCTGGGAGAAATGGTACAATGCTGAGACTTCTTCATTGCTAGGAATGGTTTTACTGAATAATTAAATTGTTTCTTGAATGAATTGTGTCTACTACTGGTTGGAAATGAATTCCAATGTTTAATGATATATACATTGAAAAAGGAGTCAACACTGAGCCTGATGGATTGTTGAGTAACCTCAAGTTGTAGAGTTAGAGAACACTATTGTCCAGGAGGGCTGTACCTGGTTAGTAGACTGAGCAACTCTAACTATTTAGTTATCTTTAGGGATAGACACAGGTGGCATCTGTTCAAGTAATTAGCTGAAAATGTTACAGGCACATTGTAGATTTTCTTTAGTTAACTAGTTAACAACACGGTAAATTAATATAAATTATTGAAATAGAGAGAAGACTTGACAACAGGAAGGCATTGCCTGTTATAATCTGCAGTTTGTTTATCAGTAAACATTTGTTCTTGTAAAGTAGCAGTAGTTTACAGTTAATTTCTATCTGTTAGACATGGTGCTGAATTGTAGTAGATTTAAGTGGTAAACTAATTATTTTTGATTTTTTTTTATTATCAGTTGATACCATGATAATGCCTAGTAGATTCGTTATAGAAGCAAATGCTGTTAGTTTGTTTCTTTGGATTCAGAAGTTTAAATATTCTAACTAATTTTCATTGTCTGTGAAGAAGAGCTAAAAACTTGCTTGGATCAATTTGACTGATAAGGTTGAGCATACTTGCGTTGAGTCGTCTGTACAATGGGTTAGATTTACCAGTTATGAAGATGTACATACATGCATGGCTTAACTGTAAGCTAGGTTATTTGTGAGTGAGTCAAAACAGGGGTGGAGCTTAGGGTTCCTTAAGTAACACCATCCTGGTATTTTACTGCATTCCAGCAGAAGTTTAAAGGGAGGGTTCAAGTACATGCTGATCAAATTGCTTTTGTGTTCATTTTCTTTTTTGGAAAATGGACCCATCTTCCAATGACCAGACAAGTGTTAGCCTACAATATTGGTAGTTAGATTAGAGTAGTTGTTTTTTGCTAATAGAGTTGTTAATGGGAGAATTGTGGTATGGTAAGGCTTTCGAGCCATAGAGCACTTGTTTTAGGTTTGATTCCTACAAGTGTATTCTTTCAGGTTTATTAGCTAATTGACTGTTTATCAGGATTTGTTTGGTGCTGTTTGGCAAACTGAGAAGTAGTTTGAGTTAAAGTGTTGGAGCTTTGGCTTTTTGGACTTGGAGTTTAGTCCAAGTGAGAATCTTTTATTTTATTTTTTTTTTGTCTATTACCGTGGTTTGAGTTATCATGACTTTGTGGCTTTATCAAGTTGTACTTATTCTCTACAAAGTCAGTGAACCTTGGAAATTCATGATCTAATGTTGCAGTTACAGGTCACTTAATTAGGGCATAGCTATCCACAATGTCTAATATACCAGGCCTCCCCTCTTCTTTCACCTCCTTATATTTACAGCAATTTGTTTTCAGTCTGTAATGTAATTATGTGTCAGCAGTGACCAGCTGTTCATTAGTTGTTACAGAGTAACTTTGGCAGTGCTACACATGAAGTGTCACAGATGTCTGAATAACTGGAGTATTTTCCCCTGCAGTGCAGGTCCTTACTGACAGGATTCAAGTTCCTTACAGTGCCAAAAAAAAAACACATTCAGAAATAACTCAGCAGCAGATCATCCAGATTTAGCCTTTTGTCCTTTTTAATAACTTGTATTAAGAAAGTAAGCAGTAAGCATGGGGCTTCCCCTGAAGGTCTCTCCCCCCCACCCTTTTATTTACATTGTTAATCCTGCAGTCCAATATATCTATATATATCAAAGGGGAAAATAGAGAGTAATTATAAAAATGCTAATCCCATAACATCTCTACTAAAGAATCATGCTTAACACAGAGTTTAAATAATTAAGTAGGTTAGCATAAAGTGTTTGAGGTAACTGATTAGTAATTGGGAACTGTGGTTCAGTACAGGCAGAGCAGGGATTAGCTGAGATTCTTGGTAAGCTTAGGGTTGGATTTGTTTGCATTAGCAAGAACGCAGGTTGGTTATTGAAAACAATAGTTAATAAAAATCTTATCGCAGGGCTGTTTGTAATACATAGGTGCCACATTATTAATACACACTTGCCACATTTGTCTGGATTTCTGTCAAATGCATAGTTGCTCAAGAGCTCTTTTAAATTGATGCCAAACTTGATGGTTTAGACCTCTTTTCCTACATAATCCATTACTAAAGGACACATTCTATCTGACTCCAAGATACCACCTCCCTCAGCATGTCTTAACACACTGAGTATTTTATTGCTGGGAGTTATAGGCATTAGCAGGGATAGATTGAAACAAGAGAGTAAGTCATAGAACCTCTGATTCTCTCTTACCTACTAACATTTCTCCTCTATTTCTCTCCAAGAATTCCTTCACTGCAAGTTTTGAAGGTCAGATGGCAGATGGCAGTGGTTAACCCATGAATCTTGAGGCCTCTTTTTGGATACAGAAGCTGTGCATAGTCAGGACCTGGTTGACAGAAAGAGAGGTTAACCATGTTCTCAGGAGCAGCCTTTGATGGAAGTTACTTAAGTCAAAAAGTCCAGATGAAGAACAAGGAAGGATACCCCTGTCCCAGCAGATGTTCCATGACCAATTTCAGTGGTCATTCATGACAGTGAAGTTGATAAAGAAGGGTTTGAGTCAGGGATACCACTGCCAGCAAGAGGAAAAACAGTAGATGAGTACTTAGAAGAATTCCTGCATTCCTTTTCTATGAAGGTAGATTAAGGATTTTTGATATTGCTTTAGAAATAAACTTTGATACCACACCTCCCCCAGATGTCAGCAGTCATCAAGGGCTACAATAACCCTGTCCTATTCTCACTTCTTCTTCAACATCATCTCAGACCACAGCAGTTGCTTGTGCATCAAGGCAGGCAGAATAATTGGCCCTGTTCACAATGTAGTATAATTTCTAGCCCCCATGGACTCTAACAGCAACACTAGGTTGTCTCTTCCAGTGGATCACATTCTGATGATCATTAAGGAGAAAGCCATCATATCTCTGATATAATAGACATGGAGGGTACCCTAAGAATTCTTCAGTGTGAAAACATTTGGTTTATGGACCTTGCTTCAGTACTAGCAGCTCATGGGAAAAGAGACATGGCCAAGACTGTAACCAGGACATAGGACAATTACATAATGAGTTGTGTGGTTTATATGGGCATTCTCATTGAAAAGGAACTTAGTAAAGCCCTACCACTACTTGCATCTTTTTGTTCCATTAGGAAAGCACCTCATATCTGTGAAGGGGTAGCATGGTTATGATATGACCAAGGAGTCAGGAAATTAAAAAGTACATACAAGTCCCTAAGGTGGGATCAGTGACAACAGGACCTAGGGTTAAGTGTTACAATGGACAGGCCAAATGCTCTAGGTAATGACTCCCCTATTGAGAACCACCCAAAGGTTACATTTTGTTTGGCTTTTAACAACAGGAAGTGTTTATGTCCAACTTGCAGGTTGTCCCATCTCAGGTGCCATTGTGGGAAGGTTCATCCAGCAGCTTGATTCTGATCCAAAACCAGGTGAACTCATTCTGAATACCAACACATTCTGAGACAAGATAATCCAGGAAGGTGTCGACATCTTTTTTGTGATGAAAGAGTTAACTTCTTTCTGGGTTAGATACAACTTCAAGCCGTTGCATTCCCTGATCAGAGGAAATAATATATTGCCTCTACTCTTGAGCTACACTGATTTAAAAGCTACATACTTCCTCATTAAACATTTTTCTTCAGGCTTTGTCACTGAGTTGCCTGTGTCAGTTAACTCAAAGGTAGTTAAGAACTTCCCATCTATTAATTTTAATGAGTGTAAAGTTTATAAGTGGATTGAGAAAGAGATTATAGAGGGTAGGATCATTGATCCATTTTTAACTCCCCTCCCAGTCCAGCAATAAAACATCCCCAATAGACTTGGTTCCAAAAAAAGAAGTGGGATTTTGCCTAATTTGCCACCTTTCTCACCCAGCTGGTCTTTCAGTTAATTATTTTATTGACAGTCTGTATTCCAGGGTACACTATGCATCTTTAGATCAATCCATGGAGTGCAAACTGGACAGTCAGTCTGTCTTTCACCTTCTTTCCATCACAGAAGATGACTGGCCCCTATTAGGTTTTCATTTTGATAGTATATTTTATTTCAACACAGCCATGCCCATGGGTTGCTCTGCATCATATGTGGTTTTCCAAATGTATAATTTTGCCTTGTATCAGTGCTGGTAGCAGAGGGTGTCAAGTCAAGCTGCCATTCACTACTTTGATGATTACATGATAACAGGAGAGTGCAGGGATGTGGCCTTAGAAGGCATGACAATTTTCATGGAACTCTGCAGTGAGCTGGGAGATCCTCTGACCAAAGAAAGCTGGGAAGCCCTAGTCAAACCGTTGCATTTTTAGAGCTACCTATCGATGTACCTGCTTCTGCATTTAACTTCCTACTGATAAATTGCAGTAGCTCAGGTAGTCAATTGACAATTTTTTGGTGGCTCTCAAATCTCACATTGAAGTCATGTAACTGCACAGTTTGCTGAGTTTTGCCTGCAGAAGTATCACCTTGGGAAGGACTCTTCTCAGATCCATATCCGACCTTCTAAAAAGGTGGCAAGTTTAAGCACCTCTTGGTGGGAGTTACTGGCAGGTTCAAGCATGATCTCAACATGCGGAACACTTTTTTATATCAGCACATGGGATCTCATTTTGGCAAAGCCCCTGTGTCTTTTCAATTGATCTGCAGCTTTTCACTGACACAGCTGTGGACATAGGCATAGGTAGCTACTTCCATGGGAGATGGTTCATGGCAAAATGCCCCTCTCCATGGTCTAAAGAAAGAAAGAAAGAAAACAAAATTCACCTTTTTAGAAGTTTATCGCATTTGAGTAGCAATGTTGATTTTGAAGGATTGTTTTTATAACAGCAACATTTCTTTTTGCTCTGACAACTTAGCAGTATTTCAAGCTCTTAACACGTGATCTTTTAAGTCTTGGTGGGTTCTCTCAGTCATAAGGCTCTTAAGCCTGTGAATCAATTTGAGTTTTTTCAGTCATCATGTTCCAGGTAGAGATAATGGCGTAGCTGACAGCTTATTTCATTTTCAGTTTACCAGATTCTGCTAGGTGGCTCCAGGCATGGCTCCTTTAGGAACTCCCATTCATTCAGAAGTTTGGCTCATTGGCAAAGATTAGCTGGCACACTGTTATCCAAATCTCAGGCTCTGAATACAGAAAGGGCTTACTCATCATCATCATAAGCCTTTAAGGTATTTTACAAGAAGTTACCTTAACCCCTCAGGCAGTGTGACCCTTACTTAATTTTACAATTCCTGGTTCAATAATATGTCAGGAATAACTCAACCAACACTTTATGCATACAGTTAAAAGCTTTAAGTTGGCTGACATGGTTCACAGGAATATACCGTTTTTGTAATCATTGGATCGCCATCAGAATTTTGAAAGGTTGGAAAAATGTTAGTTGTACCTTGTGGGACCCCAGAAAACTCACTGACTACCACCTCCTGGGAACCATTATTAATGGACTCTATTACTCACTAGATGACTAGATGATTTTTTCCCTTTACTCTATGGGCCACCTTATTAACTTAGCTATATGTTGGGCCATTTAAAGCTGTGAGTTGCTTCATTCTTTGTGATGGGATGATATTGTTATTGCCAAGGATTTAGTTTTAATATGGTTAGGGAAGAACAAAACAGACCAGTGCAGCAAGTGCAAACAAATGTGCCTGGATAAGGGCCAGCTCTTTTGTCACTTGCCTGGTCTATTCGGTTGCCTCCCTGCACAGATTACTACCCAAATCCAAATTAGCAGGTCCTATTTTCCATTCAATGTCAGGCTGCAGGTGGCAAGTCCCCTTGCACCCCTCATGTGGGGGCTGCACCCCCCACTCCCCCTGCTAACTATATATACTAACTCCAAGACTGGATTGGACAACAGTGGAGAAAGGGCAAATTCCATCATTCAGTATCCAACCATGGCACAGGTATATCCATGTAAAGTGAGGATACTCAAGAGGATGTAAATATTAAGACAAGCACATAGGCACACACACACACACACACACACACACACACACACACACACACACACACACACACACACACACACACACACACACACACACACACACCCATGCACGCACGCACGCACACACACACACACACACACACACACACACACACACACACACACACACACACACATATACATACAGCAGTTATTATGCATTCTTCTGATTCATCATAACTCAATGAAGAGCATGAGACTCATTTACCCATATGCATCTCTTGAAAGATGATGTACCATATCAAGCAGCCCTCCCTCTGTAGTCTTCATTGTAAGCCTGTTCCCTCTGTAAACAATAAGTGAGATCCATTATTGTGACACATTTCCTTTTCAGAAGGTGATGCATCATCTGCTACCAAGACTTGACCACCTTGTGTTGTCAGCACCACATCGAGTTTCATATCATTGCTATTCCAGAAAAATGGGTGACAGTGAGGTGGATGGAATATCTTCTTTACAAGTATGTCTCCAAGCATTTTGGATTACACAGACATAGCCAACAAAGAAATCCAAAATCAGCTGTAAACAATTTAGATACCTTTCTTTGTAAATTGAGGCAGTATCATCATGGTCCTCATTAGTAAAATAAAACAGAGGAAGGAGTTTCCTAAATTTCAAATGAAATGCATCAGGTTCTGAAGAAAGAGCTACTACCAAAGGGCTCTAGGTAACTAAGTTTGCAGATGACTTCAAACTAGGAGCAGTCATTGAATCCTAAAATGACATAGCCATCTTGTGGAAGTTTTTTTTTCTTAAAAAAATAACTGGTGCTAAAATCACAGACTGAAACTAAATGCCAAAAAATGCATTATTCTGACCTTTGGGAAGTCATCTACTCCAGGGAACTACCACACTGATAATACACCTCTAAGAGTTGACTCAGTTGTTTGGGATTTGAGAACTTATGTGGACTGTAACCTAATTTTTGTCCAACATGTGTCTATTGTTGCAAGAAAGTCCTTCTATATTACACAGCTTATAAATAAGGGGATTGTGTTTATTTGTAGGGATGTCATTGTCCCACTTTGTTTAGCCCTCATTAGACCAGTCATTGAATATAATTCAATCCTTGACATGTATCTGTCCAAACACATGCAACAACTTAAATGCCCACAGATATATCTTAGAAAAAGAATACAAGGCCTAAACAACATGACCTATTTGGACCAACTCAAAGCCTTGTCACTGTGCTATGTATCCTACAGACTACTAAGAGCTGATCTGTGTTTGGCTTACAAGACATCCACTGACACATTGCTGAGGGATTTACTGCCTATCAGCAAGTCAAGAAGCATTACAAATACTCAGTCTAGGGATCTAAACCTTTTCTGCAATATCAAAAGAATGGTTTGGAGGGACAAGCATATTTTGCATATGATGCTTCTGGTGTGGAACAGATTCCCAGTCTATATAAAACAAAGTTCATCCCTGTCCATTTTCAAGTGCAAGTAAGATCTATAGATGGGAAAACAAAAATTTACCCCAGGACTGCCCCCTGTACTACTAATGGACAGATGCAGTTCCTAAATGCTTTATTTCATGCATGGGTCCCATCAAATTATCTATGGTATGATCCCAGTTATTCTCACTAGGGGTAATATTTAGTTATTGATCATGAAATAGGTAAGGCCAATCTATAACCAAATAGGATAAGTTATTTCAAGCACAAAGTGAAATTGGCTAGGCTTAAAATGGCCCACAAGGAACCTATCAGAGCCATATATTCCTGAAAAATGGTAAGTCTCAATCAGCTGTTACAGAAGTTAACTCAGGTTAAAGTTAAACCCCTTTACTGATCTGAGAAGAAATTTGAGAAAAGTACCCTTTATGCTGCAACCTTGAATTTACAGATGATAAAGTC
Source organism: Protopterus annectens (assembly GCF_019279795.1). NCBI lineage: Eukaryota > Metazoa > Chordata > Ceratodontiformes > Protopteridae > Protopterus > Protopterus annectens. The sequence continues at coordinate 1,047,976,725 of NC_056731.1, forward strand.
ATCCGATATAGTGATGTCCACATCCACTACATGCAACATTACGTTGAACAACAGAATATTGTATACCTTTTGTGCTTGTGGGATATCAGTGACATGTTATAGTATTACTGAATCTGACCTTCTGATGTAAAAAGTATAATTGTGTAAGCATGGAAGATGTAGCGGAAATCATCCCACCTACCATAATTAGATTTATGCCTTGGAGATGCCTCATGTTAGAAGTTGTGCTAAGTGTCAGCACCACTATATCATGGGCATGGTCCATAGAGTGACTGTGCATGAATAATCCCATGAATAATCCATAAACACTGGAACCATTTAGAGAGAAAACTATGTATGTATGCAGTTATTTTTTTATTTAGCTACTTATTTGTATATGTTTACTCAGAAACTCTCATTATTCAAAGCCCTTTTTCAGTGGAGGGGAGGAGAGAAAAGAACCAGCATATACATTTAAGATACTTATGATGACAAAATATATTTTTTTCTAAAGATACGTTACATGGATAGTTCTTAACACATCTAGATACAAACAGATAACTGTTTGGTAGTGACACTATATAAAGATTAATCAAGCATTCCTTCTGTGGTAACACTGTACATCATATTAAATTCCAAATGTAAAACACTATGCATGCAAACAGTTCATGTGCAACATATGTGACAAGCAGATACTAAATAAAACTTATGGGTAATAAGTATAAATGTTATAAAGAAATAGAAGTAAGGAAAGTAGTGTGAAACATTAGCAAGTAGGTTGGTAGTATTTAAAGACAGAGGGAGAGAGAGAGAGAGAGAGAGAGAGACTGTATAGCTGATGAGTCAAGGATAAGGGGAAGGAATAGCAGATTACTTACTGACAGTTATAAGAAAGTGGTGGAATGTCTTTGAAGGAGATGGAGTAAGTGGAAAGATCAGAAAAAAATGGAATGTAAAGTGAGGATTAAGGTAGTAAGGAAACTGAGTGGTAGAAGGATCTGTTGTTTATAAGGGGATATAGGTAATAAAGTAATAGGGGATAGGAGATGACAAAGGAAAATTGGGTTACTCAAGTTAGGAGCATGTATATGATAACATGCAATTTAAGTGTTGCATTAGTATGGAGCTGAAAATGGAAAGTTTAATTGTATGTTTTTGGTATTTCAGAATGTGTTCCAGCGTATGTATATGTAACGAGAGTATACTGAGTTACCTGCTGAATTATTAGACTGTGTTGTGATTACTAGGTGCTTGTTGGTTGAGTAAAAGACTCTACCTGGAGAGTAATGCTGCAGGATATCTTTTAGTGATGAAGATTTTTCTGGTGCATGTATAAGATTGTGCAAAGTAATACGTTATGAGTATGTTAAACAGCTGGGTATCTCAAGCCAATTTAAATGTCTCAGGGCTGGTATGCAAGTATGAGTCACATATGTAAGGTTGGTAGCAACTTTGGCTATTTTATTGTAATAGGTGGAGAGTTTAATTAAAAATGTAGTATTTAGCTTTGTATAAATAGGTGAGGCATATACTAGGGATGAAAAAGGGTGAGCAGAAGCTAATGTTTGTCTTACATCATCTGTGGGGTGATGTTTGGTTCTATAGACAGAACCAAATTTCTGGTGTTTGTGTTTAAATGCTTGTAATATGTTTTGGTTAAATTTGCAGCTAATAGTGGTACTGTGGAGGGAAGGCTGTTCTAGCCCCAGTCTCCAGGCATTTGCTAGGCAAAGGTCCATATTTAGGGAAAGTGACTCATGGTGGTTAATTTTTTAAGCTTACTATCTATCATTATAACACCCTGTGGTGTTGATGGGAGAGACACCAAGATACAGATGCCTTGCTTGACAGTAATGATATCCTCAGATTCTATAGGATATAAGGACAGGGGTGTGGTTGTGAGTAGCTATATTCTGCAAAGCATATTCATTCTCCACCTTTTGGTTACAAGAAATGCATGATAACATTCACTTAGCTTTCTGTCGCAGCACAATGCACACAGTTATCATTCTCTTTCTCCATTTAATAATCATATCCACAAATAATGATCCTTGGCTTCCACTTTACTGATTAGTTTTCTATGAAACTCCCAATGTTGCAGAGTACTTTGGCTAATACTGAATTGCCTGCTTTATTTGTTTATTCTCTTTGTAATGTTTCCTTAGAAAACCACCTGATGTCATATTTTTATTGGTTTTATCACATTAGGACTAGGGGCACCCATACATGATGTGCATGACCTACTACCCGTTGTATTGGTTTGTTGCTATAGGTGTGTATGCATGTCTGTGTGTGTTTGCGCGTGCACACCCATGTGTGTGTGTGTGTGTGTGTGTGTGTGTGTGTGCATGCGCACACATCTGTGTATGTGTTTGACTACATGCACTGCATCCTTGTGTGTATTGCAATTATGCACTCATTTGTAATGCATCTTTTTTTGCAAAAAAGTCAAGCTACATCAAAATGGAGAGGTGAAAGGTGTCTGAATGGACAGAAGAAAAGGGGTTCAAATGGAGAGATAACATCAACAAGAAAAAAGAATAGATTCACTGTATTGCTGGAAATTAATTCAGCCTCAAGCCTTGGTGAGTGCCTCCATGTGGTGAACTGTCTTTCTACCAAATATCATCAAGCTTATACTGATATATATATATATATATATATATATATATATATATATATATATATATATATATACAGTATTTTATATATCATGGCGAAAGTAGACTAAAAAATAAAAAAAGAAGACTGGATGCACATATCCCAAGAAAAGAGTGCCCATTCCTCATGTATGTACCAGTGCCAAGACTGGAAAAAAGGCCATGTAGAATTCTCAGGACATGGACACATTCCTACCATAGGGATAGGCCAGATTCAGAGGCAGGCCAGCCACCTGTCAGAGAAGGAAGTAGTCCACAAAAAACATAAAAATTGACAGGTGAAAAAAGAGGCATTAGAGATTACGCACCATATGTTTAGGATCAGGAAGAAATCATGTATTGTTACTATAAGACAAGAGGCCCCAAATTTACGGAAAGAATATATGTAGAAAGATTAAGAATAAAAAAAAAATAGAGGAAAGAAAATACAAACACATGAAAATCTGTCAAAAGAAACAAATAAAAGTTTGTATTCCTTAATACAACAGATCAATTAAAAAATATTGAAACAAATACATTTTAGACCACCCGAAAAAAGAACTGACAAGAGGAAGTGTGAAAATATAAAGAACAGATTTCAGATACCTTTGAAAGGTATAAAAACAGAAATATGGATATGGGTAATAAGATAAATTATATATCGTGTGATATTTATAAAAAGGAGAAACCCAAAGTAATCTATACAAAAGAACAGTTTCAAAAATATTTGAAGGAAATAAAGGCAAAGGCACACAAATATGAAAAATTTCAAAACACAGAAAATAAGATCACAGAGGGGAATGTAGAAAACAGGATCTATAATGCATAAGCTAAATAAATAGAAATTGAAGCAATGGACTATCTGCATAGTGAAGGGATTAGTGTAGAAACACCAGCACAGGCAGTGTTGCAGTACAATGGGCCAGTGGATCCCCAGATGAAGAAGCAGCAGGTACGGTGGGAGTCATCTGGAGAAGGTTAACCACAGAACAATGTTTTGGAGCCTACAACAGGAAACTCACAGGAAAGTTCGGTGGAAGTTGCACAGCACAGGAAGGAGCTGGTGACAATGACAAATTTAAGCACAATTAATGTTGCAACATGATGGGCCAATGGGTATACATATGGAGGAGCAACAGATGTAGCAGGATGTGTGGGAAGAAGATATGTCACAGGACGATGTTCTGGAAACATTTTTGAAAGACTTGATATTATCGGTCCAAAAGAAAGTGATCTAAGTGAGGACTTGCCTGACAACGATGGACTATATATATATATATATATATATATATATATATATATATATATATATATATATATATATATATATATCCATATACACACACACACACACACTTTATATATATATATATATATATATATATATATATATATATATATATATATATATATATATATAGTCCCAAATGATAGAAGACTGGTAAAACAGATGAATACAGTAATCAGAACTATTAGGAGATATTCATGTCATGTAACAGAAATATGTGAGATATACTATTGCTCAGCTAAACGTATACAGAATAATATGTCACCACAAAAAATGTAGACTAATAAAGGAAAGGGATGCAATCAGTATAATTCCACCATGGAAGCACTGAAAAGAGAAAAACATAAAACAAATAAAACAGGATGAATCACTGTTAGAAGAATACGGAAAAGGGAACATATCAAAGATTCTTAGAAAGAAAGATGTGGAAAAAGCAACACCAGATATTAAAACAAACCAGGCTCTATCATACACTATTGCCAATAATGAACTAAAGATATCAACGCAAGCAAGCAGAAAAACTTAGAAGGTATGCATTTAAATATAGAGAAAAATTATAAAATACTTAATTCACTGACGACTCTAAAAAAGATTTAAAGACTACTGGGAAACTAAGTAAAAGGAACAGAAGGACAAAAAAAATTAGACACATTTTGGAGAAGTATTTGTGAAGATCATATTAAGCATCACAAAGATGCTGAATTGATAGTAGAATTAAAAGAAACTGTGAGGAACTCTAATATAGATAATATGAAATAGGATGAAGTAACAGCAAGATAAATTGAGACAAAATTAAGAAAAGTTCTTAAATGAAATACTCCAGGCCCAGACACAGTATCTAACTTCTGGCTAAAGATATTAACATCTCTAAAGTCTAGGAAATTAGAAGTAATGAAGTCATTGGTAATTATATTAAGAACCAAATTTGCGTATGTAATAACGATATGGAAACCTTACTAGAAAACACACATGAGTAAACTGGAAAAATGTGCAGCAAAAATAAACCAAGAGCATCCGTAGATCTGAACATTTAAGTTATGAAAGGCTAAAATATCTGAACTAGTACAGTTTCTCTTAAAGATATTTAAGAGGAGATTTTATTTAGCTATATAGGGGCATGTACAGGTATGTACATCTCTGGGAATGTTTGGGGTTATCAAATAGTTGTATAGATGGGGTGTGGCTAAGATGCCAAGGTGATAGCAGCACATTTCTGATGATCTGCCTATAAATATTGTTTCTGACAGGATTTTTATGTTTTAACTTAAAAAACTTTGAATATTTTTCTCACAAGTTATATTTCTTGATATTGTGGATTATCTACTAAGAAGAATCTCAAGTTTTCAGAGACTTTTATCAAGAAAGTTCCTGTTAGAAGTCCTACAGCTTAGTACATCTGGATATAACTGAGTACACACAGCACAAAGCACAATGTACACCATACATTTTCAAAAAAACAAGTCAGGAACCAAGCGAATAGCTGTACCTTCTTTATTGCACATGTCTTCTCGTACCTCGGCTAAAAAGCCTTCAAGGAATAACATCATGTACTACTGTAGCCTTTTTAAACCACATCAATTTTATATGCAAATGTATCTAATTCACCAAACACTTAATTAATAAAAGTCACCACCCAAGCTTAACGACATAGTTCCCTTTGGGAAAGTGGAAACTGACACATTGTAGAACACAAGTTTACCCTAAGCCACAAACTAAATACATACATACATATATAAATGTCACTTACAATAATCTACAATACATTTATTAAATAAATTTAACACATTATGTAACCACCCTACCATCTTCATTAATACATAGTAGCATTTCAAATTTCACATTCACATTTCAACTATATAAACATGTACATGAATATGGACATCTAAATAAATAAATAAATGTACTATTAACCTTAATAGCTTATCTTCATTAAATATCCCAATTTAATTCCAGATTTAGCCCATGTGGATGCAAGGTTCCTTAATTAATAAAACGTTTTGCTTCCAACTTTAATAACCTTTGAATAAATTCCCCCCCCCCCATGTTATTAACTCCAAAGGGTCTAGCCAGAACATTGAAAAATAAACTATCTAAATTTCCTTCATGGACAGAACATAAATGTTGGGCCACTGGGCTGTCTTATCTCAAATTCTTAACATCACCCAAGCGTTCCAATATCCTCAACTTCACCTTCCTTTTTGTCTGCCCAATATACCACATGGTTGGTAAAAAAACACACCCAATGATATAAATGACTCCACAAGAGTCACATATAAATTGATTTTTAATCCAAATTTTTTTTCCATTAATAATGGATCCATGTAGATTCCTGATTCTATTACATACTTTACACTTTACACAAGGAAATGCACTCAATTTTTCCCACACAGTATTCTGTGCCCTTTGGTTCAGCAGTTCCCTCAAATTGCTGAATCTACCATACGGAAAAGTAACTCTGCTGGGGAATAACCTGCCTACTACCTCATCTTTATAAATCACTGGCCATAATTTATTTAACAATTCCCTTATGGTATCTGAGAAGGGAGAACATTTTGTTACATAAAACATAGCCTCCTTTTCCTCCAAATCATTGGCATGATAATCAATCCAGCCCCTGGGACCTTTTTGGTAACATCTTTTACTTTACACCTCTCTGACCTTGTCCACTGCTTCCTGAATGTAAATGTCCTTATAGCCCCTCTTAAGCAACTTGTTCTTTACCATGGCAAACTCCTTTTCCAAAATTTGCATAGCAGATGTATTAGGAAGAATACACTTAAATTCCCCATAAGGTAAATATTTTATCAAATGCATTGCGTGAGAACTACTGGCCTCCAAAAAATTATTAGCAGCTGTTATTTTTTGAAAAGGACTATACTGGAACATCCCCTCATTATTTACATAAAACTAAACATCAAGAAATTGCATGTTTATTTTTCACTGGTTCTGTATATAAATTCCAAACCAAAAACTTTGAACTTAACATAACCAAGAAATTCCCAAATTCACTCTGGTCATCAATAAAGCATTCAAACATAATCACATTGTTCTTATAAAAACATGTGGGCTAGACAAACATATTTTCAAAAAATGCCATGAACAAAATGGCATAAGAGGGGGTGAAAGCCGCTCCCATCGCCATCCCCTCCAACTGCAAATAAAATGCTTGATCGAAGGCCAATTAGTTTTGTGTAAGGGCAAATTTTAATAGGTGCAGAAATAAGTAGTTTGTGGACCTTCCCCCATCATTTTCACAATTGCTTCTAAGCCCTGATCTATTATAATATTTGTGTAAAGGGACTCTATGTCCACACAGGCAAAATAATAATCAGAATCCCATTGTATCTCACCCATACACTCCAAAACTTGTGTAGTATTTTTAACATATGACTGAACCTTGGGGAGAAACACCTTAAGTTGAGAGTCCAAGAATATACCAATGTTCTGCAAAAATGCTCCCACACCTGAAACTATTGGCGTCATGGGTAGTTTAATGAGTGATTTGTGTAACTTTGGAATTGCAAAAAAGCTGGCATCCCTTGCACTTTTTACAAACAATTTCTTAACATCAGATTGGTTGAAGAAGCCCAGCCTCTCACCTCTCTCTAGTAACTCAAGCAAGCCCTCATTAAACACACTTATTGGATTGGATTGTAGCTTCTTATAAACCTTCTCATCTGACAATAAATCAAACACCATGCTATTGTAACCTTCCCTAGTCATCACAACCCAATTACCCCCCTTATCAGCCTGTGTAAAGACATATTGTTCAGTCAAACCCCATAGCTGCTTTAAAGCTATCCACTGTGCTTTACTTAGATTCCAAATATTAGGTTTTCAAACAACTGGATATAGCCAGGAGTCATACAAGAGCCTCTCCTCAGGGCAGTTCCATGAAAAAAGAACTTCACATGATAATTTCCAGTATACAGGACCTCTCTGTGAAAATGCATAACCTAGAAAAAATTATGGAGACCATGAAAAAGGAAAGTAAGAAACAAATAGAAGACCTAAAAGAATAATTGCTAAACATTCTGATCAACTAGCAGCCATAGAAGAATCTGTAAATTAAATTGATGGGAGACAGATGGAAAATGACACTCAGATAGAATTCCTTCTAAAACAAAACACCAACTGTTAGTGAAAGTAGAAGACCTGGAGTCCAGATCAAGAAGGAACAATATCAGACTATATGGAGTACCAGAAAAGATGAAAAGAAGTAACACGATCCTGTTCTTAAATGACTGGCTGCCTAAAATACTGAATCTTCCTGAATCCTTCTCATTTGGGATAGAGAGAGCTCATAGGTCTCTTTCCAATTCATCTCTCTCCAAGAATCGAGCTACAGTGAGATCTATTTTAGTAAAGTTTTTATCAACACAGGACAAAGACTTAGTACTGAGAACAGCTTGCTTAGGATATCCAATACAAGTCAATGGAAAAAATATAAGATTTGATAATGACTACACTTCCACTACAATAACAAAAATAAAATAATGTGTTCCTCTTATCAAAAGTTTGAAAAAAAGCTGATATAAAAGCCCAGATCTTATTCCCAGCAAGAATCAAGATTACCCTGTCAGATGGTCAAAAAAAATTTAGCAACCTTGAAGAAGCAGCAGACTTTGTGAAGAAAAACAAACTGTTGGATAAAATAGAAGATATGGACATCTCATTACCAAGTTTGAAAAGACAAGCTATTAATGGCAAATTATCTACAAATGACAAAACTAATAAAAAACTAAAGGGGAAATAAATCTAATGTTTTTCATTGGAATATTATCCAGCAGACAGAATCAATGTAAGTGTTAAAAAACAAACAAACAAGCATTAAGGTAAATGTAAAAGTATTTTTATTTTATATATATATATATATATATATATATATATATATATATATGCTTTTTTTTTCTCTCTCACTGGTAATTAGAAATTAGAAATTTATATGAACAAGCTGTCTTAAACTGCATATAGTTTCTCAAAACTTGGTTAGAAATATATATTCACACAGTACTGAAGTAATACTGACAGTTTTTTATATATATTCATCATGCTTTTAACTAGATTAAAACTTATGAAGAAATAAGGTATATAATATTCTGGAGACAAAATCCCCTTATTGTAGAATTATTATTGAGAGGTGAAAGCAATAATTTATATTTACTAATCAATAGCTTTGTGCACCTTGGGTTAAACAAAAAAGGGGGGGCAGCAAAAATGCAGTTCTCAACAAGTGCACAGACTTGTTTTTTATTATATTGTACTGAAATTGAGAGTAGAAATGTAGAGAAATTGATGTTTTATGTTTATAACTGATTTGACATGTTTAAAGATCATAGTGTCTTCATAGTGTCTTTATAAATGCATTGGGTGTTGATGGCATAGCTATGGCTGGTGCCATTAACATAATAGTTTCCTTTTTACCATTGGTTGTGTATGTTCAGTTCCTTTTTTTTTGAATTTTGCTAACACTGCCTTTGAGACACTTCTTACCACTAGAATGTTTAAAAGCTTCACTTTCTTAAAGTCTCGAGCTTATTACAGCCGTTTTCCTTGTACACAGCAGCTTTCCTTTTAATCTACAGCATGAAGAAACAGAGGGACCTTTGAACTTTCATCACTCAGTGGTGCTATGCGATGGAAAAGATGCCAGATTCCTGTATCCACACCTCATAACAGACTGTACGAGTCTATTTAGACTTCAGGAATGCAACCCCCTACAAAAATGAGCAGAAAAAGGTACTGGGAATGATTTATAATGCAAGTTTAAATAGTAATGTTTTAAAGATCATCCTGAATATGAAAATAACATGATCAAATAACCTGACAGATGTATATAGCTGCATATGAGCCTATAATGACTAAACTGCCATGGCAAACTGAAATTAGACTAATAGCAGCAAAAAGAAATATTGCTGTACACGCGGTTTACAAGTTTATGCTATGATTTGTGAAAAACATGAAAACGGCACCTATATGTTTAGAAATGAATGTATGCATGTGATGTTTTATTCCACTATATGCTAACTCAATGGATATGTGATAATTTGATAATTCAGATCATAGAAGTTACATATATACAAGTTCTTGAAGGCATATGCACTAATATAGACTGACTAAAGTGAATATATGTTTTTTTTCTCTTTCCTTGAGGGAGAGGAAGAATGGAAAGGAACAGGAGTCATTCAATAGCTTAACTCATACAAATAATATGTAAAGCTAACTAAACAAACTTTTTGATCTATATGTGGCATACATAAAGTAAAGAGTTATGATGGGGGAAATTTAGAATAAGCCTTTCACAAATGAATGGTATGATATGAAAAGGTTTAGAGTTATTAGAGGTGTTTCTTTCTTGAACCTCATAATTACTGTCCACTGTTATAATATGCTTAAAAAGATCATATGGAAATTTTAGGTAAACATAATTCTCACTGTATTCACTTGGAATGTGTGTTATATGCTAGTTAACTTAAAACTAGGAGGTCATTATGTTTACTACACTCTGTTCTAAAAACATATTATCAGTTACAATAACAAATATAGATGGTCTGATATAAATGTGCTATTTAGTCAGCTAGAATATCTAATATAAGTACAATGTTTTTGTTCATTCCATTATCAATAATAAGTAGCAAAATGTTCTACTACCCAAAGACCTAAAGCATTCACCATTTGAAATGCAGTGGATTGTGATACTGTAATTAACTACTGCATTCTCTATTCATAGTTGTCTATCTGAAATAATCAATATTTAATTTAATGATATTTTAAAAGATAGACTAGTTGTTCTATACATCTTAGGAGAGATATTATTTTTTGGTGTATATTGTACTATTGGTAAAACCAAGCCAAAAGCATTAGACTGATAAAGGCTAACAACTGTAAGATGAAAGAAGGTGGTTTTAATGACTTGTTCATTGAACCAGGAATATTATATTCCATGTTTGGGTTGAATATAGTTTTGAATATATATTAGTTATGCTTAAAGTTAAATTTTGTCCATGATAGAATTCATAACACAAAATTGTGTCTCTAAATATATCTTTGTATAAATGTGTTTTACTTAATGGCAATGGCTTTAATAATAATATAAAGAGAGGAAGTTTAAGTAAGTATTTAAAAGCAAACAAAGTGGACATTGCCTTTATACAAAAAACTCATTTAATGGAAAAGGATTTGAATAGAATGTCTTTTAATGGATACTCAATACTTGTTGAATCTCATTACCAGACCAAGAGAAGGGGCATGATCCTGTGGAAAAAATGTTGTCTGTACCAAAAATTATTGATTCATATTCGGACAAAAATGGTATGCTGAGAATGGTAAAATTAGAGATAAATAGAAAATATATCACTTTAGTGAACATATATTGGATGGGAAGCCGTGGTGCTACAGCAGTTAGTGTTGCTGCCTCACAGTAAGAGGTTCTCTGGTTCGATCCTCGGCTAGGTTACCTTCTGTGTGGAGTCTGCATGTCCTCCCTGTGGTCGCGTGGGTTTCCTCTGGGTGCTCTGTTTTCATCCTAAAGACATGCTATAGGTGGATTGGACACTCTAAATTGGCTCTAGGCATGAGTGCGTGCATGTGTCTGCCTTCTGTGGAAGGTTGGGTGCCGGGCTGGCAACTCAACACTGTAAAACTCCACTGCCAATCATGAGAGGACAGGTAATCTCCTGTGGTGACCCCGAACCAAGAAAAGCTGAAAGAAGAAGAAGTGAACATATATTGGATACCGGGTATCAGAGCAGAAACAGCAAATAAATACTTTATTTATTTCAATTAAAGCTAAAGGAGACATCATATGTGCAGAAGACTTTAATTGTATACTTTCTAAGAATGACACTGCTAAAAATGGTAATTTTAGAATGTCAGCTCCAGCCAAAAAGCTAAACAATTTTATTAGCATTTCAAATATGAGAGCTATTTATGATATAAGAGAGTCAGAATCCCTCAAATACACACATTATTCTTAGAGGATTGGTACACAAACAACTATTGATAAGAAATTTGTTACCAATAATTTAATATCCAAAATACAAGAAGTTATAATCAGCTCATGTCCACTATCTGACCACAACACTGTTTTCTTTAAAGTGCACATAACACCAAGAGAGACCTGTTTTTTTTGGCAGAGACTGCCTGCATATATTACTAAACTAAAGGATTTTAGAGAATGGCTGCTAAAAGAAATAAAATCATTTCTTGATGTCAATGATGATGAGACTTCTAGAATTATACTTTGGGATACATTAAAATCATATTTATATGGTAAAACTAAAAGTTGGTCTTTAAACAAAAGCAAGGAATGGGACAAGGAGTTAATGAAAATGCAATCAAAGATTGATATATTAAAAAAGAACTTAGACACTAAAGACATAACTAGAATTTCAGAACTGAAACAACTAAATCTAACATACACAGAGATTCTGAATCACAAAGTAGCAATAAATCTAGAGAGAATAAAGTTACAAACGTATTCAACTAACCCTAAAAACATGCACAGATTAGCAGTTAAATCTAAAAGCTTAACTAATGCCAATCATATTAAAGAAATTATAGATAATTCCAAGAATAAACTTAAACATATAACTGATTTAGAAGAAATATTAGAGGCTTTTAGAACACACCATGAAACAGTGAATAGCACCAATCTAAATAATATTGATAATACCATGAAGGACAAATTATTGAAAGACAACATAAATAAAAAATTAACAAAGGAACAAAATACTAGACTACTTAAGCCAATATCATTAAAGGAACTTAAGGAAAAATACAAAACATTAAAAACAATAAGGTTCCAGGTCTTGATGGACTAATAGGAGAAATATATTTCCAGATGAAACTCTAATGATTTTAATTGAAGCAATGTGAAGAATTCAGAAAGAATGACAGATTTTTCCTTCATGGAAATATGCCATGATATCACATATCCTAAAGCATGACAAAGACCCTAAACTAGTGACTTCTTATTGCCCTATCTCTACTTTGAATGTGGACTATATGATTTTCACATGAATTTTAGCAAACAGATTAAACCACTTCATGCCAAAAATAATAGCAGATGATCAAACAGGGTTTGCTTCATACAGAAAAGTCCAAGATAATGTCATTAGACTTCTAACCTTAATAGACGATGCAAATAAGAAAAAACAAACTATCAATTATCGGCTTAGATCTGGATAAAGCTTTTAATTCTATAAATTGGTCATATTTATTTAAAGTATTAGAAATGTATATTTTCCCCCTGTTTTTATAAAGCTGTTAAACAAATTATATACCACTTCCATATCATACATCAGAATTGGAGCTTTTTTTATTAGGACCACTTAAATTATTGAAAGGCACCAAGCAAGGGTGTCCTTTGTCACTTTTATTATTTGGCCTATCAGTGGAACCATTAGGTAATCATATAAGAACTAATGACAAGATAAGTATCTTTTCCATTAACCCAAACTATGGTTTCAAAATACAGCTTTATGGTATCTTACTAACAATTGTAAATATAGATTCCTCAATAGAACACATAATAAAATCACTGCATAATTTTGAAAAGATTTCAGGCTTACATTTTAATCATAACAAAACTGAAGCTATTTTGCTGAACAAAAAAATAAATTCCATCCTGGAAAAATATGAAAACTTTAATTGGGCGAATACTATGTTCAAGTATTTAGGGGTATATATAAAATAAAATTGGAAGGATACTATACAAATAAATTATACAGCTCTAATAAATGCTATTAAGGAACACCTGAACAAATAGAATAAAATGTTCTTTACTATGGAAGAAAGGTTAGCCTTAGTTAAAATTATTATATTACCTAAATTGCTGCACATTTTTCAAACTATAATAGCATCTCCTTCCAAAAAATTAATGAAACAGCTCAACTCCCTATTAGTTAAATGTCTATAGTTTCCACAAAAGCCAAGAATTAGTCAGAAATTGGGAAGAGGGCGAAATAGCTTTTGCACACTTAGAACTATATGCAGAATCAACCATTCTTAATATCATAAGTCAATGGCTAAATCATAAGTATATGTCTAATTGGAAAAACTTACATAAAACAATCTTAATACCTAATAGTGGGGAAACAATAAACAATGACATGTTTACAAAAACAGAAAAAAATTATCTAGTCATAAAAAACTTTTGCTATAATACAAATAAAACGAAAATGTCTCTCCCTTTGCTAACTACATAGGAAAGAACTCTAAACAAATTATGAACAAAGATAATAAGTTGAGAAATCTTTTATTTTTAATGTTTCCTATAGCATTTACAGACAAATGTTTGAAATCTTATAACATGAAAGAAAATAGAAGAAATTTCTCCAATTATATATATGAGGCCATTTCCCTTATAGCAAGATATAAATTAAACCAAAACAATTGTCTAAACATCCAGACATTCAGAGAGTATATAGCAAGTGAATTCAAAGTATGTCAGATAGTGAAATCCACACCTAGACCCAAAATTTTATATATTTTCTGTAAAAGTAATACATTATGTAATAATGATGTGTTTTCATTGTCAAGAGTATACAGGACACAATGAGCTGACTTACAAATCCCAGATGAATCCCTATGGAATTACGCAGAAAAGGTTAATGAATTCAGATTTTCAGAAGAGGAGAAAATATTAATACTTAAGTCAGTTAGTAACACTACATAATCTCCCTTTTGGAAAATCTATACATGGAAGTTCATTCACAGAAACTTCTTTACTCCTCATAAAGTGGCATTGATATCAGGAAATTAAATATCTGAATGGTGGAAATATGAAGAAGCAGTATGTGCAGATTGGGCACATATGTTTGTAGAGTGTAAAACTGTAATTCCTTTCTGGTTGGATTTTAAATCTTTTATAAAAGCATTGTGGTCAGATAAATGTGAAGTGACTGACACACTGTTATTATTTAATGCACCAATGCCAGCGTATATTCCAGGAACGCGTGTACCTTCTCTGGTCCCTCATTGCAATAGCAAGAAAAATCATTACCTCAGATTGGAAAAGTAAAAAAAAAACTATCATTTGTGGAATTTATCTCATTGGCCAAAATTGTATGTAATAGAGAATTGTTAACTACAACGTCAAGATCCTCAAGAGTGACACATAAACAAATGGCCTGGTTAAAACTTAAAAAAAACTGTTAGATAAAATGTGAATATTTTAACAAAAGCATATCTGTTATAATGTAGATTTGATTTGGGACAGTTCCCCCAGTCCCATCACTTTACCTCATTCTACCTAACAGACTCCTTCTGCACTTGTTTTTAGTCATTTTTTATTTAATTGCATTTATTTAAACTGTTTGGTCTAACATTGCTACATACTCAAGTGTGCTAGCTTGCACTGCATTTGAATTGTTTTTATTGCTGTTTTAGCTACTTTTCTGTATATAATAAAAAAAAAAAATCTAAGTCTGTTTCCTACCTTTCCTGTAACTAGTGTAGTCCAGATTCAGAATTGCTGTATCCAGGACTGTATGTAAGCTTCTGAGCCCCCCAAGCTTTCTGTGTTGGAGGGAAGCCGTCTATCTTATTAGTGGGAGTGGTAAGCACTAGGTAACCTATCTACCATATAAGGAGTGGTTCTGGCCCAGAAATTATAGTTATTGGCCGTTTGGGCAGTTTTTGCATCTCTCTCAACTTTCTGATTTAAAAGCCTGCATTTGCACGTTTCCCCCCTTTCCTGTAACTAGTTTAGTCCAGATACAGATTCTTAGTTTTAGCACTCAAATTTGCTTTTTTGTGATCAGCACTTGTTCAGAACTTGTTGTAAGCACTAAATAAGCTACTAATTACTACAGCACTCAGTCTTCCTCATTACCTAGAGGAAAACAGTTTTGGTACTTACTTTCCTCACTTGCTTAGAGAAAAACAGCTCTTGTTCTCACTTTCCTCACTTATCTAGAGGAAAATATATTTTTTTTACTCAGGCATGCCCAAGGGTCAGCACCCAGTGTTCTCTCCTGTCTATCTGATAAATCTAGGCATCTTGGGGCAATGTAGACATTGCCTCATGTACACAGACAACCCTCTCCTCCTACCACCAAACACTACAACCTGTGAGAGATGCACTTATCTAGCCAAACTGGAGGTAAAGCTCTCTCCAACCAAGACTGAACTTGACAGTCAAGAGGAGAAGGAAAACACTTGCACCACACCACACTTATCACATAGTCTCACTAAATCTACACCACCAAAATCCTAACATAGAAACACAAAAACATTCGCAGAGCCTCTCAATAATAATCTGCTCAAGCAACAGAGGCCTGCAAAGCAGAAATGCAAGCAACCTCCACCCCCCAACACAACCAAAATGACACATAGCCTTCAGACTAAGTGTGCTACTCAACCACAGCCAATAAGGCAAAACAATCTACCCAACACACTAGTCATAGGTGACTCTATAGTCAGGCACACTGATGTCCCACTCACCAGGCTAAACAAGGAGAAGGTTACTGTTAGCTGCCTGTCAGGTGCCAGGATCTGCCACATAACCCACACACTCAGGTCACTCCACAACAAGTACAGATATGACTCTGTCATTGTCCATGTTGGTGTAAATAACCTGAGATGTACCTCCCTGGACTACATGGAAAAAGACATGGAAAAGCTCTCTGATCTTGTAGCCCATGCAGGTATGACCCTAGCCCTGAGTAGCATTCTGCCATCACCCAGAATGATACCGCAGTACAAGGACAAAATGATTGACTTCAACAATTGGTTAAGCTTCTGGTGTCATTCTAAAGGGATCCAGTATCTGTCTGCCTGGGATGACATGGTCAACAGACCACAATGTTTTGCCAGAGATGGCCTGCACCTGTCACCCTGGGATTCCGGCTACTGGCTAAGATTCTTGCCTCCCCTATAGTGCCTTTTTAGGCAAGGTTCAAATGACATATTCACCACCGTAACAGGAACAGGCAAACAAGCACTCACTCGAGGCACTCCTTAAAATGGAGAACATTGATATCTGTGCGGTGACTGAGATCTGGTTCAAGGCTCCAGAGAGCACACCTGCACTACCAGGCTATAACTCATACCACACTTTCAGCCATGTAACCTGGACATGAACACCAAAGGTGGAGGTGTGTCCATATTAGTTAAGGATATCCACATCTCCAGGCTAGTTGCTCAGCATAATGCAGCCGAGGTTATCCAAGTGCAACTAACTCTGGGAAAAACTGCAATCCAAATTGTAGCTTGCTACAGATCCCCCACCATGCCCCAGGATTCCCACTACTCTTTTCTTGATGTACTGGAAAATATTAGGATTCAACCAAACACCCTAATAATGGGCGATTTCAACTACCAACTCTTTCACTCAGCGCTTTCTGGAATTCATAAACTCCAATGCCTGGATCAACTTATCCATACCACCTCCAGGGGCAACAATATCTTAGATCTAGTCATTACCAACATGAGTGACCGGTGTTCTACACCTGAAGTCAATGCCTCATTGGTCCGATTCCACCTTAAGCTAATTACCCTAGATATCCACATCTTTCCCCCACCCCCCATTAAGGAAACCATGGTAAAAGATTTCTCCAAAGCCAACGTCATGCTTCTTAAGACAGAAGTGGTGAACTTCATGACACCCATGCAGATGGACAATACAGTTATGACTACTGAATCCTACACAATTGCACTTTATAAGCACTTACACAAGTGCATGGATCGTGCTATCCCAAACAGAACCAAGATGCTATCCTCCAAAAAAAGGAAGCCAATCTGGTGGTCCCCTGCCATAAACAAACTGTACAACAGAAGGAAGAAACTCTTGCAAAAGAGAATAAAATCCCATGAGTGGAGGAGCTCCCTGGTCAGCCTCAGTAAGAAGCTGTGATCCCTGATAAAATCTTCCAAAGCTAGTTACGAAAATAAAATTGCCACTGATTCTAAAGACAACCACAAAGCATTCTATAGCTATGTCAAGAATTTCAATGGCAACACTCAGATCTGCTCTGAGTTACAGCACAATGGCACTAAATATAAAGACTCAACTGATATTGCCAACATCCTGGCAGACAGGTTCAGTGCTAACTTTATCCCCCTATCATGCCCTAAAGAGCCAATTTGTATACCGGAAGAATGCAAAGTTCCTGTAATCACGGCTGCACAGGTAAAAGCCATGCTCTCCAAAGCCAAGAACACAGCATCCATGGGACCATACAACATCCCAGGCTGTGTTCTACATGAACTACAGAACGAACTGGCACCCCATCTAAGTACCATGTTCAATCATAGCTGCACCTCAGGCTTTGTGCCTGCTGAATTGTGCACAGTGCGACAGTTATCCCACTCCACAAGGGGAAGCCACCATGGACCCTGGGAACTACCCCCCCCCCATTAGCCTGATGAGCCTGGTCTACAAGGCCATGGAACGTATCATCATGGAACTTATAAACAAAGACATTGGTAATCTCCAAACTCTGGACCCCACCCAGTTCGGGTTTGTAAAAGGCAGATCATGTCTCCTAAACCTACTAGACTTCTTTGAAGCAGTCACCAAAGTCATAGATGAGGGTAAGGTGATTCACACAGCCTATCTAGATCTTGCCAAGGCTTTCAACACCATCCCCTACTCTGGAATTATAGATAAACTCACTAAACTAGGTATAAATCCCTATGTCACAAGATGGGTTGTCAACTAGACAGAACCCACACTGTGAAAGTAGCAGACTCCAAATCCGACTTCAGACCAGTGACAAGTGGAGTACCACAGGGTTCAGTCCTGGGTCCTCTCCTGTTTGGTATCTACTTCTCTGAAGTATAGGCTAACACAGATGGTCTTTGCCTAACAAAGTTCACAGATGACTGCAAGCTAGGAGCCATAATCGAAATTCCTAATGATGTGGACATCCTTCAAAAGGGCCTCACTGAACAGATGCCTGGTGTCAAAGCCATGGCCTCAAGCTCAATGCCAAAAAGCGCACTGTCATCCCCTTTGGTAAAAACTCTGTACTCATGAATTACAACATAGGTGGAAGCATACTTAACACTGAAAGTGTGATAAGAGACCTTGGGACACAGGTGAACAGTAGTCTCTCCTTTGATGATCACATCACTACAGTAGTCAGGAAATCCTTCTATGTGACACACCTCATCACAAAAGGTTTCTCATCCAGGAAGAAAGAGTTTATTGTTCCCCTCTACTCATCACTCATTAGACCCATTATAGAGTACAATGCCCCTTTTGGTATGTACCTTACAAGACATCTACAACAACTGGAAAGGCTGCAGAAATACCTCACAAAGAGGATTACCAGCCTCAAACAGATGCCCTATGCTGACTGTCTCAAAAAACTCCAGCTTTACTCTGTCGCATATCGCCTACTCAGAGGTGATCTCTGCCTAACATACAAAGCTGTGTCAAACTCAGAGCTGTTGGACATGCTCCACTTAAAGAAGTCCCAATCCCTCCAAGCTACATGCTCTAGGGACCTAAACCTTGTCACCACAATAAACAGAACATGCCAGAGGGATAGATTCCTGTCCCAGATACTTCCCATACTCTGGAATAAACTATCTATCTATATCAAACAAAGCTCCTCATTAGTACTCTTCAAGAAAAATCTTGATGATTGGATGGGAAATAGGAAATTCACCCCGGGGATCACTTTTGTGGCTCTGCCCGACAGTGGCACAGGAAAATAATTTTCTTGGGTGGCAAAAGCCAGGGTACCTTTTTGGCTGGGCTTGTATAGGCCCTAGGGCTGATAGCCTAGTACCTACCTATGACACTGTATATACTCATGTTGATTTTACATTGTTTAATTTTTTTTTGTTATACTTGTATTTATAAAAATCAATAAAAATTATGTGAAAAAAAGTAGTATAGAATAGTCAGGCAACCTATGTAGAAGATTCTCTAGGAATGAGAAGTGCGGTGCTTGGTTCTCTGAGAAAGCAGCTGATACATGGAATAGACTACTAAATTGCATTAAAACAAGTACTAGTTTATATATTTTTATGAACAGCCTCGATACTTATGGGAACAACTGTTTTGGTATATTGGCACGTTAGAAGGGCATTAATACTCATGCTTGAACTATTTGTATGTATGTAACATCTTTACAATAAGATTTATCCATGATTAAGGATTATTTATATGTGAATTCTGAACAGACACCTATATAGTTAACAACAGAAAAAAATGATACTTCTCCTGAAGAGTAAACCCGAAAGCAATCATAAGAACTATAGACCTCTAATGTGCCTTTTGGATACATACAAATTATAAACTGGAACTGTTGCAGATGGAATTTATAGTCATTTAGAAAAAAATGATTATGACAATAGAAAAAAATAAATAATAAAAGAAAGTAATATGGAACAATGTATCCCTTTTTGCTAAACAAAACCATAATAGAGAGTTGTAAAAAGGAAAAAAAAAGCTAAGTATGGGATGGTTGGATAAAAAAACCCCACATTTGACGGCATTCCAAATTCTTGACTGATGGAGTACTTACAGACATATATATTACACCCTATAATGACCAATTGCATTGCAGTGACTACAAAACAGTGATAAATACTTTTGTAGTAGAGCTTTGATCAAGAACACATTATTATACTAGGGATAAAAATTCAAAGGGGAATATGCTTGGGTGATTCTGTGTCACCACTGCTGTTTTGTCTTTCCCTTAATCCATTAAGTTGTTTACTTAACAGATTAGGCATTGGTTGCAGTTTAACTGACCTTCTTTCAAGGCACCTCATCTTCTTTTTGTGGATGACTTAATATTGCACAATTTATCAGATGAGAAGCTGAAATCACAACTATAAATGGTTAAAACCTCCTCAGATGATATTAGAATGACATTTGGTTCTTGATAAATGTGCAAAAACAGCATTTACAGCATTTAGAAAGGAAAAGCTGTAGCACCAAGAAATGTTCAGCCTGGGAGAGGAATGTGATATAATGGAACTTGAGCAGTGGGTAGTGTGTAAGTATTTAGGAATACCTGAATTATTGGCAACAAAACATGAAAACGAGAATACAATTCTGTAGGGAGTACTACAGAAGTCTAAAACTAGTATCAACTAGGAATAAAGTCCAATCTATAAATCAGTTTGTTCTTCCCATTCTAACTTATGGTTTTGGGGTGATTAGCCTCAGAAAGTATCAGACAAGTGAATACAAAAAAAAAAAAAAACAAGAAAAATGCCTTATGCTTATCAAATGATATATAATAATCAGTCTGTACCAAGATTATATATTCCTCACTCTGAATGAAGTATGGCTCTCCTCAAAATTGACTACATGCATAGAACAGAAATTGTGGAACTGGATAGATATTTGCTGACCTCATCAGATCCAATGACAGTGAAAGTTTCAAAACACGAAGAGAAGAAGTTTAAGATGACAGCTTTGTCTGAAGTTCTTACACACAAGATAATCAAAAAGTTCCTCAGACAACATCCCCTCAGTTATTTAGTCTTCAACATGCTGTTTTCATCTTCCTTTATAATATTCTCTCTCTCACTACTTAACTCCTAATGAATGATAGACTGCAATGCCAGCTTTTGCATTGTTAATAAATAACATTCATTATCCATTGCCACAATCTTACCTTCATTTTGGCTGGGTTTTATGATAATGTTTGTATTAGCACAAATATGTTCCAATTTGTTTTCTCTTGTTTCTATTCTATTTGTCATATCACTTATATTTATTCATTGTCAGTCTCCTTATATCACCTTCACACCTGACGGAGAATATATTCTCTCCTGAATGTCCTTTGAAATAATAAAGACAGACATCTGAGGAATCCTGATTTTTTTTATATCCTGCACTACACTGACTATTCATACATTTTCTGCACCCATTTCTTTAAATTGATGTTTCTAACATATAAAATAAAATCTAACAAAGCAGTTCATATTGGGAACTTTTTTTAAATGGATGACTCTTATCATCCTCTTTCACCATCATAGAATAAATGGTTTATTTTATACTAAAATATATCAGGAGAAAAAAAGGAAACATTTAATTTATCATTGTTACTGACACTGGGGGTACAGCTTCTTCCCTCACAAATATGTCAGTCTATAAATCTATTAATTATTACTTGAGTTAAATGTGTTTATTTGTCCACAACTATCTTCAAAATGTGAACATCATTACAAGTATAAAGAACAAAGGGTCTATATGACGCTCTCAAATTGACTAAATAACAAATGCCATTTAGTCGGTCCAATACTGTCGAAATGGCAAAATAACAAAGTCACGGAACATCAAATTTTTTCCCAGGGAAAAAATTTGGTGGGCCGTCTTTCAGACTTTGCCATTT